>NW_024884024.1:0-27514 GCF_019059575.1 Amphibalanus amphitrite | reverse complement strand
ATGCCACTCAACGGGGTAGATCTAAAAACGTGCAGGGCTTAAATTTTACGTGCATCAAGTTGCATTATATTCACATTCAGATTCGCGTGCACATTCGCGGACCCCTCAGATTTGGCTCAAAATTACACAGCTTATAGATTTGAGCTCCTGATTGCGAAAATCATGTTTTTATTTCACGCCGTCAAGGGTTCTCGAAATATTCACATTTGTTTTACTGCTAACATATTCAGGACCGTAACCCTTATTGGAAAAATCGGACCCCACCTAACTTCTCAAAAACTCCTGAGATGATGTAAACATAAGAACTGATCCCAAAAACTAATTTGTACTTAACGCCGTCCATAGTTTTCTCAGGATGAGCATCTAAAGTTCAAGGTCGTTCAAGGTCATGTACCATTTCTCACCTTTTGGCGCTATTTGACACGTGACAGCTTTATATTTATGATGGACATTCGCACTACCTCCTACAAAAACAATATACTGAAATCCAAGGGGCGTTGCTGTACCAAAATGGAAAAAAAAAGGTCAGCGGGGGCTCGGCTGCAGTTCTGGAACGTGATTGGCCGGACGGCGTAGAATCTTCGCCGTCCGAGAGACATCGAACGCGGGGTCAGTGATTTTGAGACACCCAATATGTCTTTGGCACGCCGTATTTGTCTCTCACCGCCTGCGAATTCGGCGGTATGATTGGTCGAAGGCCGAGGCTATGGGTCCAAGAAAAGGCCAAGATTCCTGCCAAGATTCTTACAGATAGCCAAGGCCGATGACTGACGTGACTGACGGCATGTTACTGCCCTTGGCATATTGCCAATGCACTGCTCCGTCATATCGGCAGTAATGTCAACAGTCATATCGGAAGTAATATGGTAGCTATACGCAAAAACCATTTGGTGTATGGCTACCATACTTTTCCGATAACGAGACATTCTAGATCAATCTCTCTACTGTTGGCGACATCTGCTGAGAAATCCCAAGACCGAACGCAAGCACATAAAAGTAATGCACTCTAAGGATGCGTTCGAAATCTGCGAAGTGACGGATTTCATTCCTCAATGCCAGTGGCGTATCCAGGATCTTGGAAAGGGGGAGGCCAAACCTGCTCGAGGGGCCCCATCCTTACCTTAGGGGCCCCAGTAGTATAGCGTACTTAACTCACGCCCAGGTGCGGTTCTTTGCCACTTTTGCCATGTGAGGGAGCCTTTTGAGGCACACTCGGCAATCTAAAAAAAAAATGTTGAAACGTGAAAAAGGCATCGATATCGATAGCTCTGTAGCGTACAATTTATTTCAGCAGTAGACATATAGCTTTTTTTTTGCTTTGGTCGTCGCTAGGGTCACTTAAGATCATCAAAAGCAAGATGTCTTTACCAATTTTTTTTTAAAGATTGTAACATTTTTCAAAGGGCAGATGTCAGTCTCTTAGTGTCTTGCGCTGGTTGAGGGCTGGTACCCTTAACTTTAGAAGGGCCCGACTCGGTTTGAGCTCTGATCTGGACTCTGATGGCTCTATGTCGCCCACATTGGCCTCACTCCGACCTCTGAAGGCTCATTCTGGCCTCTGAAAGCCCCACACCGGCAACAGAGTGAACCACGCTGGCCTCCGGGCCCCATAATGGCCTCAGGAGACCCATGCTATGGCTGACCTCACAGGGCCCCCGCTGGCTCTTGGGAGCCTTTGAGTCAGGCTCTGATGTCCCTATGCCGCTCTCGAACCCACGCCGGTCTCTAGAAGCCCACGATGTCCCCTGAGGGTCCCACGCATGCCTTTAAGGGCCACCCCTACCTTAGGGCCTCAGGGGGCCCAAACATGCATAAGGTCTGAAGAGTGGCTGCCGAGGCCCTCGAGGTGGTCTCTAATGGCCCGACGCCAGCCTATGAAGGCCCGCGCTGGCTTCTGAGGGCCAAGCACCAGCCTCTCAAGTCTGGAGTCAGATGACAGATGGCCCCACGCTGGCTTCAGAGGGTTCACGCTGGTCACAGAGGGCCCCACACTTGCCTAAAAGGGCTCCACATTGTCTTCAGAGGGCCCCAAGCTGGTCTCCGTGGCCAATGGACCTCAATCTGACCTAAGAAGGTCCCATGTCTCTGGGCTTAAAAGACCCAATGCTGGACATCGACGGCCCCACGCTGGACATAGAGGGTCCAACACTGGCCTTAGAAGGCCCCACAATGGCCTTAGAGGGTCCCACGCGGGCCTTAGAGGGCTGAGCGCTGGCTCCTTAGGGCTCTACGCCAGCGTCAAAGGGTCCCACGCTCAAGTCTAAGCTTTTTTTATGGCCGCCAAAGCGACCTCTGAGGGCTCCACGCTAGCCTCTGGGGGCTCAGCCTTGGCCCCTAAGGGCCCTACGCTGACCTATGAGGGCCATCAAATGGCATTTTAAGATAGTTTGACGCAGTTTGACCCTGAAAGCTACTGGTGGCCCTTCATAGGCCGGCAAGGGACCCTCAGAGGCCGGGAGGCCCTCAGAGTCGCTGGTAAGTGGTCGTCAGATGCGCTGGCCTAGGGCCCTCGGAGGCGTCAGAGGCGCCTCAGAGCCACCGAAGTAGGCCCTTAAGAGGCACTGGTGTGGGACCCTTAGAGGTGGCAGTGAAGGCCATCAGAAACTGGTGTGGACCGTGGGGCCATAACAAACGGGTATGGGGCCCTTACAGCTGATCCCTGATTGGCCGGCAACGGCCCTCAGAGGCCGGCAAGGTCCCTCAGAACCCGGCGTGGGGCCCTTCTGGAGATAAGTGTGACTACACAAGAGACCATGGGGTGTTCTCACAAGCCCTGTGGTGTCCTTTCCAGTTGAAGCGTGGCCAGCGCGAACCCTCTGCTGCCAATTGGCACCGCAGGGTCCCTCGAGCCCGAGGGGACCCTAAACCTTATAACGGACATGTGCCCCTCGCCCCTGGCTATGCCGTTGAATCCAAGTGATCAGGGGCTGTTCAGGTGATCAGGGGCCTCTCAGGTGACCAGGGGCCTTTCAATTGACCAGGGGCCCACCAGGTGACCAGGGGACCTTCTGATAACCGGGGGCCGGTTATACCAGGAGCTCCACGGGTACCTAAATGCCTTCATGTGACTGCAGGGGCCCGTCATATAACCAGGTAATCCCCGGGTAAACATGGCCCCTTGGGCGACCAGGGTTTCTTCAGGACACTGGCCAGGGGCCACCCAAGGGATCAGAGACCCCTCAGGTAGCTGGGGGTCCCTTAGATAACCAGGGGCCCCTCAGGTAACCAGGGGGTCTCAGGTAATTACGGGCCCCTTAGGTAATCAGGGGGCCCTCAGATAACCAGGGCCCCTTAGGTAACGCAGGGGCCCCTCAGATAGCCAGGGCCCCTCAGGTAACCAGGACTCCTTCAGATAACCACGGGCCCCTCAGGTAACCAGGGCCCCCTCAGATAACCAGGGGCCCCTCAGACAACCAGGGGCCCCTCAGATAACCAGGGACCCCTCAAGTGACCAGGGGCCCCTCGGGGCCCCGTGGCCCCCCTTGGGTACGTCACTGCACTCAAGTGACCCAAAGGGCCCACTTGCATGTTTGATGCCAAAGGGGGAGGCCATGGCCTCTTGGCCTCCCCCCTGGATACGCCACTGCTCAATGCGTGTCCCAGCCTTCCCCATCATAGCCCCATGCTGTTTGTTCCGCCATCTATTGCCATGTTTCGCATTCGCACTTCATGAATTCACCACCCCGCCAAGTAGGTTGGTATCAAGTTGGTATAGGTGTCGCATTGCTCTGGTCGATCAGGCTGAGCCAGCTGTCTGGAGAGTGGAGCCGATCCAAAAAACCGCAGAAATTCAAAACACCGACTCCAAAGCAATGGCAATTGGCAGCATGCATATCAATAGAGCGTAATTCTGTCGTGATTGCGTCAGAAGCAAACATAATGGCAAGAGTTTCTTGTGTGTCGGTAGGCGCGTGTGGAGTCGCTGGACCGACCGGGGACGTACCCAAGGGGGGACGGACGGGGTGCGCCGCCCCCCTAGGGGTTTTCAGGGCCCATGCTGGCAGAAGGCCGACGTTGGCCAAAATCACGTCGGAGACGAACGAAATTCATGGGAATCCCCCAAAAAATCACGTCAGGACTCGGGACAATCAAGGCTCTCCGACTCGCCTGCCACCTAGGGTCCTTCAATTTACAGCATGGGGCCTCCTGTGAATAACCGCTAGTGTCTATGTCTGACCACTAGGACCCCTCTGACTCCTCGGGTAGAGGGCCCTCTGTAGGTAGGAGGCTCTCTCTACGGGATTCTTCCGCTCCCCCCCTCTCGGCCAAATTCTAGGTTATACGTGCCTGCGCTAAGCCGGGGTCGGAGAGAGGAGTTGACGACCGAATGACAAGGAGTACTCGTCCTGAAAGTAAACATTTGGAATATAAACAATCCAAAGCTGTTCAGTATTTATATCATTCGAGAGCAGTACCTTCAATTTGGATACACTTAGCATTCATTTCCCACACCCGTGTACACTCCACGAAGGCTTCTCCGCTGCGGACTCCCGCTTCCGCCGATGCGTCAGTTCTGTTATGGTCGGTAGTGGCGATTAACACGGCGATATCCCTGGGGCGACACAGGACGACCGAAACACGATGGCGGCGACCATGGAACTGTTTATTTTTTATGTGCTTCCATATGACCGGGGGGTGAGACCAAATGAAGGGAAAGGAAAACGTGCCCCATCACAACACCCCCCCCCCCCCTCAAGACGCATGCGTCGGTACAAGATACGCATTGCGTCTAACACATAAACAAAAATGTACACCACACACGGTGTGGACGCACGAACTCAGTCGCACGTCTGGTCTGCCCAGCGCACGGTCAGTCGGGCCGGACGGCGACGGCGGCGCGTCCCACGGCGCACTGAGCTGGGGTCGTCGGCGCTGTTCCGCAGCACCGGTGGTGCCGGCTGTCCGCCCGCCGGCGCAGCGGCGGCGGTCTCCTCCGTGCCGTCGGGTGCCGAGCTCGGAGCGAGCTGCTGCCGGCGCCCGGGTGCAGGTGTGGCGGCGCCCTCCGAGATGAGAGATCTCTGGGGTCGCAGATAGCGCTGGTTCCGCCAGTAGACTCGGCCACTGGGCAGCCGGACCAGGTAGTCGCGCCGCTGTCCGACCGCCGTGATGACGCCGACGCGGTCCCACAGCCCCGACCGCGGGTCTTGGACGAGCACACGCTGACCCATGGTGAGCGCGCTGTGCTGGCGGGCTGTCGTGTCGTACCGCTCGGCTGTTTCCTGTTGCTGCGCGGCGGCCCTGGCGTCACAGTCGTCCGCCGCCCGCTGCCAGCAGTCGGCGAAGGCCCGGTGGTGCGCCGGCACTGCCGATCTCAGCGGGTGGCCGAACAGGACCTGAGCCGGAGAGCGGCCGTTGGCGCGCGGCGTGTTGCGCAGCTCCAGCAGCCCCTGCGCGTAGGCGTCCATGTCGAGCTCACCGCTGCTGGTCGCCTTCTGGATGAGCCGTTTGGCGGCCTTGACCGCCGACTCGGCGTGCCCATTAGACTGAGGGTAGTGCGGTGTAGAGATCTGGTGCTCCACTCCCCAGCGGCGCAGAAACTCTCGGGTGAGCCGGGCGGTGAACTGGTGTCCACCGTCTGTCCGGAGGGTGGTGGGCACGCCGGTGGCCGCGAATATCTGGCGCAGGCTGCAGACCAGGTCTCTGGCAGTCGCCTCGCCGGCCACGTGCGACACAAACGGCCACCCGGACAGCCGGTCCGCGTATACCAGGAACGTGCGGCCGGCCCAGGCGAAGTAGTCAGCGGAGACAGCCTCAAACACTCGTGATGGCGTCTTTTCCGGCATCAGCGGCTCCTTCTGCTGACTGGGCAGGTACTGCTGGCAGGCCGGGCACGCTCCGACAAGGTTCGCAATGTCACTGTCCAGGAACGGCCAGTAGACTACCTGCCGCGCGCGGCGTTTGGTGCGCTCGACGCCCTGGTGACTGGCGTGCAGGCGCTCGAGCGTGGCGCGCCGCAGACTGGGCGGTATCACGAGCCGCTGGCCGCACACCACCAGGCCGTCGTCCACGGCCAGCCGGTCCCGAACTCCCCAGTACGGTCGGAGGCGCGGGTCCAGCTGTGACCGGTGCTCTGGAAACCCGTTCAGGATCAGATCGGTGAGTGCGATGAGCTCCGGATGGGCGGCGGCGGCGGCGCGCACCTCTGTCAGCGCCGCGTCTTTGAACGGGCTGGGACCGTCGTCCGCCCCGTCGGTGGCCAGCCGTGAGAGCACGCTGGCGAGCTGATGGCTGGCGTCCATCTCGGCTTCCTCGTCCTCAGGCGCCGGGTCATCCACCGGCGCGCGCGACAGCGCGTCCGGGATGGCGTGCAGCTTGCCTTGCCGCCAGATGGCGAGCAGGTTGAACGGCGCCAGCCGTTCTCGTAGCCGCTGGAGCCGCGGATTTTCGATCTCCGCAAGGCTCTTACTGTTGAGGATCGGGATGAGCGGCCAGTGATCGGTCAGGACTTCAAACCGCTGCATCCCGCCGAGATAGATGCTGCATTTCTTGCAGGCCCAGGCCAGGGCCAGCAGCTCCAACTCGATCACGGCGTACCGCGACTCGGCGTCCGATAGGAAGCGTGAGCCGCACTGGATCAGTCGCCACCGGCCTGCGGCGTCTTGCTGCAGCAGGCAGTAGCCCAGGCCGCCGGAGCGAGCGGCGTCAGTCTCAAGGACTGTGCGGCGGCGAGGGTCGAAGAAGTCGAGCACGGGAGGCGACGTGAGTGCCATCTTCACCGCGCTGAACGCCTGCTCGTGCGCTGGCGTCCACAGCCACGCGTTCCGCGGCCGCAGCAGCTGTCTCAGCGGCTAGGCGGCGGCGGCGACCTCTGGGGAGAAGGCGCCGAGCTGGGTCACCAGGCCGAGGAACGACCGTAGGTCGGTGATGTTGCCCGGCCTGGGGAAGGCCTGGATGGCACGGACTTTCTTGCCGTCGGCGGTATAGCCAGCCGAATTGATGCGAAAGTCGCAGAATTCGACCTCGTCTTCCGCGAACTGACATTTGTCCGGGTTGAGTGTGATACCGTGCTGGTCACACCTCAGCAGAATCTGCCGCACGTGCTGCAGGTGGGCGGCGTAGTCAGCGTCATAGGCCAGGACGTCGTCCACGACCTTACACGTGCGCGGGATGTCGCCGAGCGTGGCGTCACCGCGCTGGTTGTACACGTCGCCAGAGCTGACGATTCCCATTGGAGCCCTCAGGTACCGGTAGCGGCCCCACGGCGTGATAAAACACGTCAGGTCTCTGTCTTCTGGCCGGATGGGGACCTGGTGGTACCCCGCCTTGCTGTCCAGCTTGGTGAAGTACGCAGCGCCGGGTGAGACGAAGGCGAGTGCGTCTTGAGGCGAGCGGACCGGGTACGTCGGTCGCTTCACGAACCGGTTCAGTTTCGTGAAGTCCACGGTCAGCCGACAGCCGGACACTGTGCCGTCTGACGACCCCATGGCCACAGGAACGATCGGATGACACCAGTCTGTGGGGTGCTCCACCGGCTCGATGATGCCTTTTCCATCAGCTCGTCGAGCTGCAGTCGCACGTCCTCTCGCCAACAGAACGGGATATTCCGGGCGGTGGTCACAGCGTGAGGGACGGCGTCGTCCGTCAGCTCGATCTTCATCGGCTCCCCCGTCATCTTCCGCAGGGTCGACTCCGTATCAAAGACCCTCGGGAACTCGGCTTTCAATTTGTCGAAATCTGCCCGCCGCTGCCGTGCGGAGGGGGTGCCACCGGCGGCCGGGCCGTGCGCGCGGCCGGGCGGCGGCGCGCGCGTAGGGCCGGGCGGCGGCGCCCGCCCGGTCGGGTCGGCGCCGGCCGAGCTGGCGGCCGGCCGGTCGGCGGCAGAGACGCGGCTTAGGTCCCGGGTCTCCTCAGGTGCCGCCGTCGTGCCGCTGCAGCGCCGTAGTGCGGGCTGTCTGCCGGCGGCGGGGGCCTCAGGCGGCTCGCCGGGCGGCGGCGGCTCCGGTGCCCCACCGTCCGTCCCAGTCTCGGCTGCCGAGCCGCGCTGGCAAATCTGCCGGGGAAAGCTCGCCGGTAGAATTCACAGGCCGATACAATCGTGCCACGACAGCAGTGGTGAGTGCAGTGCTCGCAGAACGGACACCTGCACGGTCTGTATGACGTCACCGAGCTGCAGGGTGAGGGCGCACGTGCCCACACAGTCCAGCCGGCGGCTGTCGGCGGCCCACAGCACAGCCGTGGAGGGCGTGAGGTCCGCTCTGCTCACTCCCATGGACTCGGCTTGTTGCAGTGAGAGGGCTGATATCTCGGCGCCTGTGTCGGGCGTCCATACGGTCGTCCGCCTGACTCCGTTTGGCAGGTGCAGCTGTAGCCGGACCTGCGGCGACCGGTGGGCCGTCACACTGTTGAGGCGCGCGCCCGGCGTCCGGGCTGCCGGCGGCGCTGACTGCTGCCGGTTCCCCGTGTCTCTCGTGGTTGCATTCGCTGCCAGCACCGAAACCTGCCGGTGCGACGCGTCGGCAGCCGTGCTGACACGGCGGCGGCTGATTGCGCTACAGTGGCGCCGGCCCCTCGGCCCTCCCCTGGCGGCTGCTGCTCGCGCTACGGTGGCGCCAGTCCTGTCCCTGGTGGCTGCGCTCGGAACTAGGCGTCTGCCGGCGCCGCTCTTCAGTGCCCGCGGCATGCCGGCAGACCGAGGAAAAGTGGTCCCGTTCGTGGCATCGGTGGCAGGTGCGACCCAGGGCGGGGCAGGCACGACCGTCCGTGTGCTGCGCGGCACCGCAGCGGTCACACCGCCGGGTCTGGTCGGCCGGGCGCGAGTCCGCGCCGCTCGGCCGACCGCGATGTCGCCGGTACTCGGAGAGCCGGCGCAGAGACGGCTCGCCCGGGCCACGGATCGCCGAGCTGTTGAGACGGGCGCTCTCGGACGCCCGGCACAGGTCGGCGGCCATCTGGAAGGTCAGATCGGGCAGTTCCAGCATGCGGCGTCTGGCCTCGTCATCACTGGTGCCCACCACCAGATGGTCTCGGAACCTATCATCGGTGCAGTTCGGGCAAAAATCACAGCAGGACGCTATCTCCTTCAGGGCGCAGATAAAATCGTCCACTGACTCGCCTGGCTCCAGCATCCGCATGTTAAACTCGCAGCGGTCGATCACCACGTTCCGCTGCCGCCGAAGGTGGGCGTGCATGGCGGTGATTACATCGGCCATGGACGCCTCGGCCGGGATGGGCAGGCCAAACCGGACCACGCTGGCCCAGTCGTCGTCGAGAACAGCGAGCAGGGCGGCCCGCTGCTCAGCCCCGGTGAGATCGTGGACGCCGGTGAGGAGGCAGTAGCCGGAGAACTTATCTTTCCAGGCCTCAAACTCCTTGAGGGTAGCGGTAGCCGCCAGCCGGGGCGTGGGCGTGCCGGCGGCGGACATGCGTGCACGCGGCCGGGCGCCGGAATCGGGCCCCGCGGCTGCCTGGGCGGGTGCCGTGGCGTCCTGCACGGCCGTCGGGCCGGGAAGCACCCGCTCCAACAGCGCGGCCATCCGCTCCTCACGTCGCGCTGCCGCTGCAGCCAGCTCCAATTGCTGCTGCAGCATGCCCCGAAGTAGCTCCATCTCAGACGGCTTCTCGGCGGCGGCGGCCGACTGCGCCTCATCGCCGCCCGCCATCTTGGACGCGCGCGCCGCACACAGATGTCACTCGCGACTGGCGACACGAGCATGAATCAGAGATTATCCCAGCCGCTCGCCAGGTTTCGTGCCCTTCCCCACGCCAGCCCGTCACCTACTTCAGTCGGCTGGGCGGCCCATCTTCCGCGATAGTCCTGAGGGCTTGCCCTCGGGGAGCGCGTGCGCCTTGGCGAAGAGCTTCGCTACCAGCACGTCTCGCCGGGCGGCCAGCGGGCACCAGCATCAGTCCGGCCTCCGCCATCACTGCGTGGGCTAGGGTAAACAAGGGGCAGCCGGTGATGTACAGGTCACCGCCCGCATCTCCCTCTGGAGGAGTTCCACGTGGGATTGTGGCGTCACCAGGAGCCAGGTGGCGGCCGCGTGCACCAGCACTCCACGGACGTATCCAGACGCCACAGCGCAGAGCTGTCGTTCCTCTAGTCCCCAGCCCCGCGCTGTCAGCTTGCGAAGCTGCTGGATCCGGGGAGCACTCGGGAGCGGACACTGCGGCAATGGGCCCCGAAGTGAAGGAGCAGGTTGAGGGGGTGGCTCCGAGTAGTTTGAGACGGTCGGCTGCTGGAACCGACTTTCCGTCGACTTTGATGGCGCAGTCCACGGCGTCCGCGGCGCTCTAGGAGACGACGAGCAGCTGCGTATTTCACCCGCTACCAGCATCTTGGACTATTTTGCCCAGCACACCACAGCGTCCGTCGCCTCCTGCATCCGGCCCCAGCTCAGTATCGTCTGTTTCCATTAACACTCTGAAATGACAAAACAATTAGCAATTAAAATCCAGTAAAGTTCAGCACTGACCAAGTTTAACCAAACTTGCCATTTACACATAACACAGTGAGCTGTCAGAATGCTGTTCTTTTGTGCTTTGACACAGTTGCAAAATAGGTACCTTCATACGTATATCATAGAAGTAATTATTGGTTATTATTATTAGGGGAATTTTTGCAGCATTCTCGTCAAGTAAAATACATAGTCTTCTTTAAAAGGACCATAGTTTTGTACATCCTAACATCTTCAAGAAGCAGTGGTGGTATATGCTGCTTTGCGCGCAACATCGGTCCCACTTTTAAAATACCAAATAACTGTTTCCCAATGACTTCGTATGAACAGCGTAGGCCCCGGGAAATAAATAATAAGTGTAATATCTATAAAAAAACAGTGAATATTTTTCGATGGAAACTAATGTACACCAGTAGATATTCCTTTTTGCTCACTCTCATCCATTGGACATCACTTTTATGCCAATTCATTAACTTTTTTGAAGGTGGGAGCAAGGCCATCTATAGAAGGTACAGTCACTCCCCCGCCGACCAATCAGAGACAGATCCTGAGTGACGTCATCCCTGATGCTCGGAAGGGGTACTCCATTCCTTTGCAACGTAAAAATGACTAACTTCATTTGAAGATTATTGATGGCACTCTGCACATACCGCTCAGCCGTTGATGTCAATGGAAAGCCCAACTAATTTTCCAGCGACAAAAAAGAGCAGCAATATGCTAAGAAATGGCCGGTTTTGAAGATATAGACGATTTAAAACCCCTCTGCAGCAGCAGGGAAGCAACGTGAAAACGCATCGAGCTTATATTTTTACTACCTGTGGATAAATCATTTTTCAGTAAGTTTTTAGATGTGGTATAGATTTAAGTTACAACTTTATTACAATATTTTCATTACTTGAAACTTTATTTCAAAATAATATTTTCAAAAATGGCAGCTGTTGGCCAGTACCTTGGGAGCGATTGTGGCGCACCGCGCCATTAATTGTCCTGAGGCCCCCTTATGATGTCATCAAAAGTGGAGTGACATGGGCCTGGGTGGGAGGGTCTCTTTAGGCGTTCAGGCTGCTCACCACCGAGAATTTATGCGGTACGCTGGTCAATCTAGCAGCAGATTCGCCCCGTGGGCAGCTCTGGAGAGGTTGCGGGGCGAGACGTCCCCGCCCCGGTCGTTGCGTGCTCGAACTGGCGAGCCGCCCTGAGTCTACTCAGCGGAGGAACGGCCGCCCAGGTGAGACCTCAACCTTCGGCGTAGAGATAGGCATGGAAAACCTTGTTGAACGTCGCCAAGCGTCGTTAAGCAATAGCAGTGGGCACCTAATTTTTGGCGCAAATCACTCAGAAATTTCGGCGCAAAATCGCTTGCACCGAATTTCGGCGCAAGATGGTCTCACCGGCGTCCGGCGTAGCAGTGTCCCAAAATTGAGTTTTGTCATGGGTGTCAGAGGGGAAAAATACCCACCAAAATGGGGGGGAGGTAGAAAACTGCTGATTCGATTAGATCTAAAAGGAGTGAGAAACAACAAAAACATGTATTTTATTCTAGGGTGTAGAATGTTTGATGCTAAACCTGGCATCCACACAACTGCTCCTGGTAAAAATCCTAAGTTTTCTTGGTTGGGAGTGGACAATTATTCTTAAATATTGGTGGCAAGAGTGAAAAATGTAATTTGGATGTCGTTTCCCACCCAAATCGACAAATTTTGGGACATTGCCAATGTACCAAAATCCTATTTTTGCTTGGGTGTCAGAGGGGAAAATTGCTGACAAAAAAAAAACGATGAGAGTGAAAAATTGTCGGTCAGGTAAGGCCCAAAAATAGTGGGAAAATGATCAAAAACATTAATCCATCTACAATTGTGACAGATGTTAAACAACCATTCCCGCAATTGCTCCTTCTCGGTGGAATTGGGAGTGGAAAATTGGGCTTGAAAACTGGATGTGAGAGTGGAAAATGCTTTTTGCATTTCGATGTCGTTTCCCACCCACATCTACAAATTTTGGGACACTGCGCAGCAGGCAATGCACATTATGGTTCAGTCGCAAGCCTTGCTTTAATCAACGACAGAAAATTATTTTTTCTATCATGCATCATGAATTAACAAAAATTTTGTTCATATTTTTGTTTTTACCTTTTCTCATTATTTCATGCACACCTTAAAATCATGAAACTGTAGGGAGCAACTGATTTGAAGATAGGAAGGTCCTTGCTACATTTCTCGACATTATCAAAACATCTTTTTCCAAGCATACCTATCAACATCCTGGAAATATGACTAAGCAATATATTGAGGTTCCATACCCTTGACAAGGCAAATGCACCAACTTTTAAACCAAAACAACTTTACCAACTTTTAAATAAATTTGTGACTTCCACTGATACTCCCTTACAAAAAATCATTGCTGTTGCCTGCTGGATCGAAAAGCGAAAGAGCGCTCTCGCCCCTTCCGTGAGACCTTCACAAACTTACCAGGAGTCTGCAGTCAGAACACGGCACCGTATTCATATTGAAAAAGGGTATAACGTATAGAAGAGTAGCGACTAGCGTCTCACAGACCTTAGGCCAAAATATTTCTCTTGATGACATCCACACCAGAGCTCTGTTCGCACCCCGTTTATTTATCAGCAGACTTATGACGTCGGCGGTCGATTTACGTCACGGGACATGACGTCATCACTGCAAGCTACGTGCTACGTGAAAGAGACATATATGATGCTGTACTGACATTGGTGGCGCACATCAACAAATGCTCTCCCGAGCTGTTTTGTGTGTTTATTGTTTCACATAGGTATGTTGTGATTATATTCGGTTTTGAAAATTGATTTTTTGTGTTATTTAATTTTATATGCTGTTTATTTGTTCAGCCGTAGGTGACAGGCATAGAACGTTCATTTTCTATTTGTAAACGATTTTACCTGCGTTTAGGAGTACCTACTTAATAGAAGAGCATTTCAGTTTAGTGTTTGATTGTGTCAGAATATGTGTGCTAAAATGCAATCTTTTGCTTCATTAGATTTGCTGTCCCCTGAAGTTTGTAACGATTTAGGTTCCTTCTTAAATACTTGGCCACTCAATATTGTCATTTTATTTCCCAATTTATGTTCACAAATATTTATTATAAGTAGGTACTGTGTGGTGATACTTTTGCTGTTTCTTCCTTCAAATTATTGTTATTGCCTTGTGTTTTATCTTGGCATACGTTACCTATCCATGTAATTTGTTATCTTAAATATAGGAAAATATTCCCAAGAAGGCACTGAATTCATAGCACTCGTACATGTGGTGATTGTTGGTGAGGTGTATCCCGGACCGTGAAACTTCAAGACCTACTTATATGCCACAATTTTTAATATTCAAGTTGATTTTTAATGATGAAATTAAAAAAGTTGTTCAGAACCTTGCACGGACTGATTTGCATATGGAATGATAAATAAACAGTTCTCATCAATCCAAACAAAAATATGGCACATGCTCATGAGAACACTTACTGCAGGTCTTTGACCATTTGCTGGAAAATTCCTTCCGCCAGCTGTCCAGTAAAGTCTTCAGACCTGAGGCATCATCCTGTTATCACTCTGAATAGCTTGGTGAGGCTGCTGAAGGCCTCTATTACTGCTTCCTCTGAGGCTCTGACCCTGAGCCCCTGAGGTGCTTGAGCAATAAGCATTTTGGACTTTAAAGGAGGGAGTGAATTTTCTTATCCCTTGTTTTCTTGGCAGGTGATTTATCGCTGCTTAGGGCCAGCGGCCCATCGGACAGCCTTGAGAAGACCGCCGCACGCTGTTTGCAGTCCGTCGACCTCCTGTCTTCAACGGACGGACGCCCTCGGTCCCACTCAGCAATTGACTGAAGCCTATCGCGCCGATATGCTCGCTCATCTTCCATCCTCGCCCTGCCTGATGGTTTCGACGACCCGGGCTGTGGTCCTTGAGGTTCGGAACCCGTCTCGCTGGCCTGCCAGCAGGAGGCCTGGCGCTCGTCGCAGACGAGCGCTGCAGTGTGGCCAGTGAACCTGATGCTTCACTGGCCACACTGCTGGCACTGATACTGCACATCGCACAGCTCGTTATATAACAATTGAACACATGTCAGGCGTGATTTATTTGTAGATATTTGTAAACAGCCTTTAATCTTTGGCATTGATTCGTTGTGTGACGCTGTTTTGTTCGCATGTGGCCATGTGGATAAGGCTACTGGCCAGTGGCCATAGCCTTATCCTTCTCGTCATATTTGTTATCTGGAAATAAATGTCACCACTGACTCACCATAAATGTGTTCTACATGGGCAATGACTAACTATTCTACTGTACATTTTACGGATGTCACATTTCATGGTGCTTCAGGATTAGGATAGATATCACAAGCGTCGTACTTCTTTGTTACGTTGATGACGCACCTGTAACCGCAGGCAATAACAGCCTGACACAGGCTGATCCACGCGCTATTCACCGATGGGCATATGAACAGATGGGTGTCGTGATCGTGGGCATGGATCAGACTCAGCCTAATTCAGCCTAGACTCGGCAATAATTGGGGCATTTTTAATTCTCGCCGAACCTATCGGTTTTCTTCATCAGATGCCGTTTAGGGGGAGGGTAGATGGACTGTCCTCCCCGCCCCTCGCCATTTCGGACTAAATTGCGACATTTTAGGGCCGTGCAGAGGTTCACTTACGACGTCCCAAGTCAGTAACCTGACCTGACCTAATAATGTGGTCGGTGTGAAGATCCGTCTTTAATGTTCAAGTGCGCCAGCTTTCATCTCTACAGGGTGTCCGGAAAATCCTGGCGCCTCTCTTGGACGCCGTGTAACGCGCCCTGTGATTAGTGGACCATCAGCAAATCCCCGCAGGCATGACCCCTCGTTGACTGGTCAGCTGGCGGTCATGCATATATGACCTTGCAATAGTGTTCAGTGATGGTTAGAAGGGCGAAGATGCGAATAGTCGCTGGATGCCTGCGCGCGGCGGCCGGGTGCGGCTTGAACGAAGCGTCAGTTTCAGCGCGATGAGGCGTTTCTCGGAGAATGGTTCACCAGGTTAAGGTTTATTCCGACTCACTCGGGAATTCCTTAGAAAATATCTTCAGGCCGGTATTGCCATGAAAGGTCAAAACTGCCGAGAACGTAGCAACATTTCAGCGGAAATCCCAAGAAATTCCGGGGGTCTGATGGACAGAAATGTTCCATCATCTCGGTCGATGTCAAATAAATGAAAACGGGCTGGTCTATTAGGGGTCCCGGACAGGTACCTACATCAACCCGACGGCCAAGGTGACTTGCCCTAAGGATCACTTCGTAGTTCAACAGCACGGAACCTCCTCAAACAACGACACTGCCGTCCAAGCCAAAATGACAGGGGCGCTCGGCGGGTCAGATCACCTGTGGCGGAATGAGATTAGGCCACTTGATTCTCCCGACCTCAGCCCACTCGACTAAGGAGTGCCGAGCGTTCTGCAGAATAGGCTCCAGGCCACCTCTCATACCAACCCGGAGTCGCTGAAAACTCGCGTCATGACCGCGTGGGAGGATCTGGAATGTCCTACATCGTCAAAACCCGCAGGCGCTTCCGCCCCTGCGTCGAGGCCGTTGTCGGCGCCGACGGCGGCTACATTGAATGAGGAGTTAGCAGAAGGATGTGGCTTGGTGTCCCCGGTCATTGTTTTAATCTATTGTTGATTATGTATGAACCGAAGGCATTTGTTGCAAATATGTTGAAAAGCGCCAGGACTTTCCGTACACCCTGTATACCAGCGCCTTCCGAGCAATTACCTTTAAAAAAAAAAAACGTTGAGGGCGACACCCGAACCCCCTCTTCTCGGTGGCGAGGGCTAGGGGGTAGTGCTTATTAAGGGAGAATGGCTGTGCCATTTGACTGTGCCATTCGAGCCCTACCAACACCTGTGATGAACCGACGCCCGGTGCGAAAGGAACATCGGCGTTCTCGGCCAGTAGCGGCGGAACACCTTCAATTATGGGGGGGGGGGGCACTGCCGACTTTTGGTCCCATTCTAAATTCTTTCCATGCAACGCCCATAGGGCTAATGTAAAAATGTCAAAATCAAAGGGGGCACGGTGCCCCGGTGCCCTCCCCGTTCGGCGTTCCGCCGCCTATGTTCTCGGCAAAGTTGCCAATGATTTGCAAAGTTTGAATGATTCGCTGCATAATGCCAAGTCCTTTTGGCTCCTGCGAGATGTCGCTAGCGCGTTGATGAAGTTCAATATAGAGGTCACTAGCGTCGAGCCATGAAACCCAAGATTACTTTCATGAAACCTACGCAGCTAACGGATGGGGCTGCAGACAAAAGTACGCCAAAAGTACGTCGTGACCGTGGTCTCCGCTGCTAAGCGACAATCAAAAGGGACATTGCTCAGCTTGTTTGGCGCACGTGTGACAGCGGCGCGGGGCGCGCCCAAATCGGCCGCGCTTTCGCTGCGGTTGGCTCATAGCGACCGCACGAACTCTGCGGTTTTAACAGCAGCCTACGTCACACACTGCTGGCGCGACTCGAGCTCCTATTGGACAAATTCACGTGGTCTCCGTTGCTAGGCAACAATCTCGTCCATCAGACAGCGTATGGATGGTGGCAGTGGTTTTGTAGTGTCGGTAACTTTTTTGTCTGCGTTTTAGATCACTTTGTAGCCCCATTAAAAGAAGAAATATCTCACTTTTGTGGTTGCCCATAGTAAGCGCACGGCAGCCTACGTCAGCAGCCTGCGTGCGTTTCTCGGCCTCTCATTGGTCAACAGCACAGTCCTATCGCTTCAACACAGTAGCCACCTAGTGGGCTGTTGGGGAAGCTGTTTTGGCAGCAGCGGGCGAACAGAGCTCAAGTTTCATGCAATGTAGATAGGCATATCAATATAGAAATGTTATGTCCAAATATGTCTTTGCCGCGTCATAGTTGTAATGCACTGCGGGGAACTCCAGAGATCTGATTGGCTAATTTTAGCCAATCAGTAGCATATGTTACTGGAAACTGTCATAGTGGAAGTAAATTGGTAGCTGTTTCAGCTACCAAACTGATGAAGGAAATAGGTAAAATTGCTTATTTTACACGAACACCTGTCATACGCTAATCAAAGTAGAGCTAATGAAAATGGCATTATCCCACAAAGGAAAGCCAATTTGCCACGTAAGCCACCATGAATAGATTTGCTGAGCTTGTCATCACGTGTTTTTAACAAAAAAAGTCAATGAAATAATGTAATTTACGAATTTCTAGCACTCACATGCATATTTTCGTCTGCACACCGAATTGCGTCCAGGATATTGGCCATGGCGTATTTCTCGGGAACCCTCTGTTAGTGGAAATTCCACTATCTGGCAACTAGCCCTATGTAAACGCGGCTAGTGTCTTGATATTATGGTGCTTACCGTTTGGTTGGAATAATGTCTGTCCAGACATTGGATTGAATGGGTATCGATGGTTAGGTATGATTATAATTGAGAGCGAGTAATAGTGACCGATTTTGGCACCATTAGGCGCTCGATAATATTCGACATTCTGAGCGAAAGGGAGAACGATACCGTCCCCTGATACATATTTAATTTAGAATAAATTTTTCGCGAGGAAACTTGAATAATTACGACGTTCGATACCGGCGTTATATTTATAAGAGACCTGGTATATTTTTTTCTCTTCGTTAAGGTACATTGGATAGCAGCATGTCTGAATCACGGCTGTCCATGAGGATAGCAGGAACACCCAAATTCACGGGTCGTGAGGGAGAGGATTGGGAGAGCTGGGTCACTCGTTTCGAGACAAGGTTCGGCGATGAAGAGAAAGACAACCTAGCTGGTATTTTACGAGACGTTCTAGATGGAGCTGCGTTAGATGTTTGCACTAAATTAGGAGCAAAAGCCTGCAAAGATTATGCGAAGGTCAAGACAGCACTACAAGAAAAATTCGCAAAAACTACAGGCCCACGTCATGCTCACGCAGAACTGCGACATGTGCAACAGGGGCCGGGAGAGAGTGCCGAACACTTCGGGGAAAGAATCTTAAAACTGACACGCTGCGCTAACCCGGAGGCAACAGAAAAACAGCTCCAAGCTGCCGCCCTTGAACATTTCATGTGCGGTCTGTCAGATTTAACCCTGCAGGAAAGGCTGAACGCTAGAAATGACATAGTGTCGCTGGATGTGGCTGTCATGGCGGCAAACATCTACCAGGAAAAGGAGGCTGTCCTAGCTTCCATGCGGGCGACACAGGGGCATGTGGCAGCGGTAGCCACCAATCCGACTGCTGCTCCGGTGAGGGCAGAGACGGAACCCCCGAAGGGCAGCGGTACGGACATACTCAGTATCATCGACGAACTCAAGCGGGAGGTAATCGGACTGAAAAAGCAGCTCCAGGAGACGGCGACAGGAGCACATCAAAGCAGTCAGAACCGAGGGTGCTTTCAATGCGGTGAAGTATCCCATTTCAAACGCGACTGTCCACAACTAAAACCACCGCAGCAGCAACAAAATACGCCAAAGACGGTGCCGGTCGGTCGCGGCGGCAACCAGTCACAATGTATCGGGTGTGGAAGAAGAGGTCACTGGCTGGCGGACTGCTGGAGGACGCCTTCTTCAGCCGGCGGCGCTGGTCGTCAGCGCGCGGTTCGAAATGAGCCGAACGCTAAATGCCTCGGCTGTGGGAGGCCTGGTCATTGGATGGCTGAGTGCTGGCGCATTTCAGCTAGCGCGAGAGACCTCGAGCAGAACCAATGGACATTTAATGACGCAGATCAGAATCGAACGGGAGCAGCGCGAAGGGGATCCCAGAACGCGGGAAACGAGTGACGGCTGGCGCCGTGGGGCAGGAGCCAGTCGACAAGGCGAAGGACAGAAAAGAGGAGCCCCTGGAACGAGCGGCTGTCGTAAGAGTTGAGGTCGAGAACCTCAGCACGTGGGCGCTGATAGACTCCGGAGCAGATGTGTCAATGATCAATCAAGAGTTTGCACGAAAAGCCATCCCGAAGGAAACTATGCAGTTTGGGTCATTTGGGCGCGTCACTGAAGCGGGAGGAGGTACAATTGAAGTCGCGGGAAGAGCTGAGGTGTCCTTCCAAATACGGAATTCCCAATTCATTCAGACGATGGCAGTCATCCCCGGGCTCGTTTACCAGTTAATTCTGGGCAGAGATTTCTGTTGTCGTCACAGAACTACGATCGATGACGAGGCCGGCGTATTCAGGATTGGGTGTCACGAAATACCGTTACCAACCTATGAAGAACTCAGGCCAAGACGAGCTAAGGCCATGACGTGTGCAGCCGTGACCATACCACCCAGGTCAAGAACTACAGTGAACGTCGGCATACGGACAACGGAAGGGGTCACCGGGAGAGAAGAGAAGAACCCGTGGCAGGGGATTCTTGAGCCCCGCCTGACTGAAGGGAGCCAGGATTGGTGCGTCCCAAGGACGGTGGCCACAGTTGGAGACGACACCACTATTCCCATACAAATAACAAACATCCATGGTGCTGCGGTTACTATCCCACCTAACACAGAAGTGGGAACGTTCCATACCATTCAAGAGGACGGGAGCGGCATGTACGAGTTGTTCGACAAAAACGACACCAAAGATCACTCACCCAGCAAGGACGTGGAAAAAGTGATCCATGAACTTCACATCGACGAGGCCGCTGTGTCAGAAACCGGCAAGCGGATCTTGAAAAGACTCGTGACTGAATACAGCGACATATTCAGCAAGAATGATGAAGACATTGGGAAGACGAAGATACTGAAACATCACATCAACACAGGAGACGCAGCGCCAGTGAGACAGCGACCCCGAAGGATTCCGCTGAGGATGAGGGATGAAGTTGAAGAGCAAAAGAACAAGATGTTGAGAGATGGGATAATTGAGGAGAGCTCCAGTCCATGGTGCTCCCCCATAGTCCTTGCGAAGAAGAAAGACGGCAGCTTCAGGTTCTGTGTTGACCTGAGGTCTGTGAATAGCGTGACACAAAGCCTCCCACATCCTCTTCCACGAGTAGATGATGCACTGGATAGTCTAGCAGGTGCCAAACTATTCTCCACCTTAGATATGGCCTCTGGATACTGGCAAGTAGACTTGGCCGATGAAGACAAGGAGAAGACGGCCTTCACGACTGGAAAAGGACTTCATCAGTTCCGGGCGATGCCGTTCGGGCTGAAAAACGCTGGAGCGACCTTTCAGCGACTCATGGAACTTGTTCTGGCAGGGATGGACTCAAGGAACTGTCTGGTCTACATAGACGACGTCATCGTCTTCGGCGAGACCGAGCAAGCACACCTGAAGAACCTGGAGGAAGTGTTTCAGCGGATCAGAGACGCCGGCATGAAGCTGAAACCCAGGAAATGCTGTTTGGCGAGAGATGAGGTGGTCTTCCTTGGCCACAGAGTCAGCAAAGCAGGTGTGCAGCCGGACCCTGCGAATATCGCAAAAGTGAGGGACTGGCCGAGACCAGAGAAGGCGGAGGACCTGAAGAGCTTTCTGGGTCTCACGGGGTACTACTCGAGGTTTGTACCAGGCTACTCAGACCTGGCGAGACCAGTCAGGGAAGAGGCCGAGAAGAAGGGCAAGATCGACTGGTCCGACGAACTGATCGAGAGTTTTGAGAACCTCAAAGAAAAACTCGTATCACCACCTATTCTGACGCTGCCTACATTCAAGGGTATTTTTAAATTAGCCACAGACGCATCCAACTCCGCAATTGGAGCAGTCCTTACCGAGACAGTCGACGGCGATGAAAAGGTCGTTGCCTACGCCAGCAAGGTCCTCAGCAAGACCGAGCGGCGCTGGCCGACCTACGACAAGGAGCTGTGGGCCATTGTTTGGGCTGTGCGTCATTTCCGTCAATATCTTGCAGGGGCCCCGTTCGAAGTGTTCAGCGATCACAAACCCCTGCTGAACGTACCACAGTCGATCGCAGTAGACAAAGACGCAACAGGTAGGAGAGGCAGATGGGCTGTGGAGCTGAGCACGTACGATTTTTCGGTGACATACCGAAAAGGTTCAGACAACAGCAATGCGGACGCTATGTCACGACGCACCAAGGAGGAGACGCAGGAGACAGCAGAGATCCACGTGATGAGAAATGACAGCGAAACAGCTATCAGAGACCCTGGGCTCAGCAACCTGAAGATGGAACAGGACCTCGACCCCATCCTGGGCACATTGAAGGAGTGGGTCATCAAGGGTAAGCTCCCCCAGAAGAAGAAGCTGAAGAAGTGTCATCGCGATCTTCGCCAGCTGGCTCGGTTTTTCGACCAGGTTGAGATCGAAGAAGGTATTTTGAAGATCCGACGGGAACGAGAGCAGGGTAACAACCTCGTCATCCTGTTACCGCGAGTGTATCGCTCTACGGTACTTAAGATGCTCCACAACGACCGCACGGCGGGGCACCTAGGGACAGTCAGGACGAAGGAAAGAATCCTGGAGAGATTCTTTTGGCCGACGGTGGAGAAAGACGTGCGGGAACACTGCGAGACGTGTACACAGTGCCAACGGCGAAGCCAACCAACCCCGGCGAGACAGGCAGCGTTACGTACAGAGCCAAGTTCCAGACCATTCGAAAGGATGGCTCTGGATATTACAGAGATGCCGATATCATCCAAAGGCAACAGATACGCCCTCGTGTTGATGGACTACTTCTCCAAATACGTACATATTTACTCCATGAAGGACCAAACCGCTCAAACAGTCTCAGAACATTTGATGGATGTAGTACTACGGCAAGGAGTGCCGGAACGACTGCACTCCGACCAAGGACGCCAGTTCGAATCTTCAGTATTTCAGGAGCTCTGCACACGACTCGGCATCGAAAAAACACGAACGTCACCATACCGTCCTCAGAGCGATGGCATGGTAGAACGATTTAACAGGACTCTAAAAGACATGGTGGCGAAGTATATCAAACCCTGTGGGTCGGATTGGGATGAACACGTCACTTCACTGGCATTTGCATACAATACCTCGAAGCATTCAGTCACAGGGTATTCACCCTTTTTCCTCGTTCATGGCCGAGAGGCTCGCCTACCAGTGGACGAACTCTTCCAGACAAAGCAAAACGCCGTGGAAATCAACAGCCACGTGGAGAACATCCTGAGGAAGCTGAAAGTGGCGTTTGGCAAAGTCAAGGAGAACATGGACAAAGCAGCACAAGAAATGGTCAGGCAACAGCAAGGAGACTGTCGGGAGACCAAGTATTGCGCGGGTCAGAAGGTCTGGGTGACAGACCATACTGCACATGCTGGCGGCAAACGAAAGCTAGGACTATACTTCAAAGGTCCTGGCACGATTATACGACTAGACGGGCCAGACGAGAATGGTGTAGTGTACCAGATCGAGATGCCAGGAGGGAAGCGAGTGAAGATGCATCACAACCACCTCAAACCAGTGAGAGAACACCACCTTGAACAGCAACCGTATGTGTCACACTCGGAGGAGGACACCGCTGTCGCAGATGAAGCAGAACCCAGAGAGATACCAACCCGTCCGGAGACACTGAACTCCAACTCCCCCAAGGAAGATCAGAATGAAGAAAGGGAGCCATGCTACATCACACGTTACGGCAGGAAAGTCAAACCTGTCCAGCCGTATCAAGCCTAAAGAACGGGTGAAATGCCAAATCAGGTCCCTGATAGACCAGGCCCTGATAGTTTGTTATAGCAACAAGTATCTAACTTAACCTTAGGTAGATCGAACCAACCTGTACAGTTCAACAATGCGTGAAAGGATATGCAACTCTTAACTCACACCGCAATGTATCATGACGTTGTGATAGAACGGCAAGTTACAAGGCGAGAACAGTAGATTAGGAATGACATTTTTTCCAGTTACAGGTATGAAGAAACGTCTGAGAGACCTGGAGGAGAAATTATCGGAACTCTCAACGGTGTCCTCGCGATCATGCAGCGGCTGCATGGCACTAACTCTAAGAGTGGAGGAATTGGAGCGCCGTCTGGGCCCAGAACCAGAAGCACAACCGGAGCTCAGCATCACCATCACGGGCAACCCGACCGGTGCAGCGGCGGGTGACACTTTCGACGAACAGGATCCGGTTGATCTTCTCCTGCGGGAGGCGCAGCAGCTGGTCGCCGACGGAGATCTGGAGGATCTGTTCCAGCTGGAGACGTTGACCACAGGATCATCTACGACACCGACACCAACGGGAGATGCCGACCAGCTCGAGGGAGACACCGACCAGCCCACGGGGGACGCTGACCAGCCCACGGGGGACGCTGACCAGCCCGCGGGAGACGCCGACCAGCCCATGGGAGACGCCGACCAACCAGCCCGGGCACCGGTGAGTCGCTGCCACCTGATCCTAGGCGACTCCATCGCTAAGTACTTTAGCCCGTCTGTGGCCTCCCAGGACAGCGTCCTCAACCTAGCGGAGGGAGGTAACACGTGGGAGAGGGAGGACAGAAACCTAAGGGAACACTTAAGGGAGTGGAAGGTAGAAACCGAAAAACGAGGGGCCACTCTTGGGACAACATTTATCTGGATGGGCGGGAACGAAGTATACGGGCGACCAGGAACACGATCCAGGGGACTCAACAAGAGGGTCGTGGTCAAGGTGCTCCAGCACCTGACGAAGGAGGGGAGGGTAACCCTGGCGGGCCCAACCATCCGGTTGTGGATGGACGACGGTGTGTTCTGGGAAGACACGCCGGCGTTCGAGGTGGACCGGATCCTGGGAGAGGTAGCCGAACAATACCCCGAGGTCCGGTTCCTCCCATACATCGGCAGGGCCATGACAGTCACCCGACGTAACGGTCGAAGCAAACGCCACGTCGTCGATGGGACGCTCCTTGAGAGTTATTTCAGTGACCGCCTCGGGTTCACCTCAGCAATACAGGATATGATCGCATGATGGGCAAACTGAGTGACGTATTCTTTTGAAAGGGACCCAAACCGAGGGATAAAACAGCGGTCGTTTAGCCGCTTCTGGACATCTGTGCTGCCGCAAATGTTTTTGTGCCGACAGCGTCTAGCCGCGGCGTCTAGCCAGACGCCAACGGAGCGCTGAAACCGCTGTCGCTGGCTGAGGATTGCGGGAAACGACAAGCATCTTCGGCCGACGCAATGCCCGGACCTGGAGACGCATCGCCCGTTCACGGACGCGGGCGCCTTCACAGTGATGTATCGCGGCAACAGGACCGGTTTCGGCCTGCCACACGGTGTAGTGTTTATTTCATGTATGTGTTTATTTTATTTTGGAAGTGTTTTTTTTGTTGGGGGGAGGTGTGTGGGGGCGGGTATGACCCCGCTCCCCCCTCGGCTCGAGTCCGCACGGCGGACGGCGCGTGCGGTGTGTGGGGGCGGGTATGACCCCGCCCCCCCCTCGGCTCGGGTCCGCACGGCGGGCGGTGCGTGCGGTGTCCGCCGTGTCCGCCGGCGTCCCCTCGGCTCAGGTCTGCGCGGCGGACGGCGCATGCGCGGCGACCGGGCGGCGGTCAGCGCGCCGAGGGCGGGGCAGACGTGAGGGGACAGGCGGTACGAGAGGTGCACGCTGTGTAAGAGGAATAGGCGATAAGTGTGCATTGTGCAAGAATACATACGACAAGAAGACACTGTATCTGCACCCAACATATGCTTCTAGACCAGTGGTCGGCAGGTCATTCGGGGTTGTGCCCCCTTTTTAGGCGCCAGGCCATGAAATTCCATACCTTTCTGGAACTCTTTGGGTATTTCTGCATTTCCAATGCATCAAGTTTAAAACATGACACTTCCTCCACAAAGCATTTAATATATCCCATTTAACCCTCGTACATATATGAGCGGCGGGTGGTTTTTCGTTAAAAGCTCACGTAAAAGCCGTTGGATCACGAACAAATTGTACCCTCGAGCCAATCATTTTTTCTTTACCTGCCCGGGAAAACTTGAGGCCAGTTTTACCAACAGAAAAATAGCCGCCTGCCGGAGAGTTTGCCTAAAAACCGCTTCACATACTGAGCGTAAGCGCGATGAGCATGTAAGTGGATAGGGCTTTACCGTTTACGCTCCGTATGTGAAGCGGCCTTATGGCGAAAAATTCCGGCAGGCGGCTATTTTTCTGGCGGTAAAACTGGCCTGTGGACCCATACCTAATGATCATTGGCTTATGAGCTTTTTCTGGAGATCATCTTGAGCCATAAAATCTCACTTCAAGAAGTTATAGCGGGTCCCGATTTTCTCGACACTTGCCTTTGACCTCCTGAATGAGATGAAATGACCAAGAACCTTAAAAATGGGCAGCAGCGGCTTCCTATGGTCACGGGTAATAGGTACCCTCGTTCTTTATGCACAGCTCCATCTCAGAGTCCGAGAGGCCGCGGGGGTCCGATCGACTCCTCCCCCTTATGCCTGAAGCAGACTCTTTCCGCAGTCAGGAAATCGCATGCGAGAGCCTGTTCAAATACATGAAAGCACGCTCGCATCAACGCACGCACCTCCCGGACGCGATTGATGCAGGAAGAATTATAACGTATTTGAAAATGCTCTCGCATGCGATTTCCTGAACGCGGAAAGAGTCTGTTTCAGCCTTTAGGTTAGCGGCTGTGGAAACGCCAAAAGACGGGCGACGGTTAAAAAGCATGCGGAATTGATATTTTTAGGTGACCGCTAAACGGAGCGAGTTGGAACAACGCCTGTTGGCAAGAGAAATGTACCGCCTCTCATGGAAAAATTGTGAATAGCTAATTGATCGACGCCAAGGTGGTACAAATCGCTGGAGAAAATGGTGTTTGTCGATGATGTGCCACTTTATTAATTACACGGGTTTGCTGCATAACCTGATACTTTGGCAATTGAACATGGTACAGTTGGAAAGAGCATTCAATTTTGTCCAAGATACACTCATCATTTTTGCATGACAAGCAACAATATTCTTAAAAATGCAAATGTTTCAAACCACAACATAGTCATTTTCAGCCCAATTCATCGATGTCCCTCAAAAGACTTCGTCAGTTTTCGAATCATTCTAAAGTAGAACGCATGATAATACGACACGGGCACCTCGATGCGATGCATCTTTTTGGTTTATTACAAAATGCTTGGCCGTCAAAAAGCAATCGAATGGATACCAACCAAATCGACACAGACCAACCCAATACTCACGGGTCAAAAATAACCCTTCTTCGCGTTGCGAAGCACGCGGGTCACCCTAGTTTGTCTCTATTTTCAAAACTGTAAGAGTGACGGCTCTTCCCGTAAAACCTCTTTTGGGTCGCAAATGGCAGATGACACTCTGAGTCGTCATTTGCGACCAACCTATCATAGGCTTTGGATTTTTTGACACATGGTGTAAAAATGATGCCCTGAGAGCTTCTTGGTCTTCTTGGTGACAACATCTGCCATACTTTAGAAGATATCGGCTGAAAAGGAGAGGGGCCGTTTCACACCCCCCCCCCCCCGGAAAGGAACGAGGGTTAAAGTCACGGGCTAGTCTGGTCAGACCATTGATCACTGGCAGTCGCCAAAGAAGTGTGAAAATCACGCAAAAGGCCGTCTCTCGCGTATGGTTACTGGGATTAGCTCACGTCTTGCCAGTGAACACGGATCAGCACGACTGTTCACAAAGCGGGAGTGATTTTACAAAGCAGGCCGCAGAGGGCGTCGGTCCATCATGCGCGACGAACCAAATGGCGCAGAATCGAGGGGTTTAATGCAAGACGGCAGTTTGCATGTTTCTCATGTAGTAGTAAGGTATCAGCCAAGACTAGGCGTGTTGAGATGACCTCGCGGCCACAGCCAGTGATGTACGACGAAGCGACACTAAGTCTCACCTCACAGAACGGTAACGAATCCGAACACATCTGTTGCTGGTCTTCAAACTCTTTCGCCCTCTTGCCATCTAGGCACTCCTCGAGGGTGCCCCTTCTGCCGTGATGCACCTGTCGGCCGCGCTCCACAGAGCACCACCGTCCACACTGCACCTACGGACCGCCAACAGCGCACACTGGTCAGAGCGTCGGGGTGAAACACGAAGGGGGTAAATACGTGAAATTTCGAGGGGGTACCTCCAGCTGACTTGTGCACGGCACCCTACTAACCGGTTTCTAGCGATATGCCAAATTTGAGCACAATCGGCCCAGCCGTTCTCGAGATCTGGAAGCGGCACCCTGCACGTGCGCACGTACAAAATGGGTCCCAACTGATTTGTGC
>NW_024884023.1:0-30305 GCF_019059575.1 Amphibalanus amphitrite | reverse complement strand
AAACCGAATTTCAAAACATTTCAGGTTATTACATCACTTATGATGCAATAAATTGAATTCAGGATTTAACGTGAAGGTCGGGAAAAAAATTTACAGCGACATCTGAGAACGTTGTAATAAATCGGTTATTACCTCACGCGACTTGCACAGATTTTGAACAAAGTGGAAAGACGCGCTGTTCTGATATGAAGCTACCATATTTGAAAAGCACGATTTGAATATCCTGTTTATTTGAACATTTGCGCAGGGCATTTCCCTATATGGCCTCTTTCAGCTTAGGCCAAAGTGGCGCACACCTGTTATGCAATGCAGCATGCATCTGCCATTTGTATTTATATACACTGTGCCATTTTGCACCCATTTTGAAGTGAAGTTACTTCGATTACTTCGGAGGGTGTGGTGGAGTTGGTGTCAGTGTGGAGGTTATGTTGATGTTGCAGGTAAGTTTTAGGGTTTTCATTGTTGAATGTTGATTCAATCGCAATTCAACTTCGGAAAATATTAATAAATTTATGCAATATCCCCATGCAGACAGCCATCCTTTGCAAATTTACCCACCAAACTAAGCAACCAGATGCAATCAAATACCTACTGATTAAATGCTCCATAGAAACCAACTGAATTTAATATTTTAATTCAACTAAGTAGGTATGCTAGTTAACAATTGAATGACTTACCTTTGATGGTATTGGGCTGGGTCCATGTTTTACATGATAATAATCTGCATGATATGGTACCTTGGGTATTGATGTTTCGGGCTTCGTAGGGGTAGTAGTAGAGCAGGCGTCACACTTCTTTTCGCAACCAAGGAAGGCGCTGTAGGTACTAGGTTAGGTTGTAGATTTTAGTGGTTTAGGTGGTAGATTCTAGGTTGTAGGTTGGGTAAGGTTAGGTTCAGTTTGGTTTGGTTTGGTTCGATAAGAAAGCAACTTTGGGTATAGCGCCTTTCCTTGGTTGCAAAAAAGTGTGACGCCTGCTTTACGACTACCTTCGTAGATAACCTGCATGGTTAAAAAACTTAAACAATTTTTTTTTACTGCCTGTAATCATTTTATATTACATTAAGTTGTATGGATAGGTTCTGAAATCATGCTTACAAAATGTCATTTGTATTTTCTTACCCCATCAAAGAAGATAAATGAAAATCTAGCAATGGCTCGGAATGCTCGAATTGCCTTTAAGAAATCCACTTAGCTCTTGGACACTGCTGTTATTGCTATTTTGACATGTTTGGCCAATTTCTTAGTTTGACTTATGCACTGCACAAATTAATTGCTTACATTTTCTCCTTTACTAAATTAGCACATGGTCACTCCCTATCTTATAATTTGGCATTGGTAGGGCAGACATAGCACGAGCTACCATGTGATGCTGTAGATTGTAGGTTTTAGGTTAGGTTGTGGTTTAGATTGGGTAATTTCTTCCAGTGATTGAAACTTTACTTTCGGCGAATTAAACTTTGTGATTGTTGTGGGCTGTGGCTGGGTAATGCTTGTTTTTGTTACATTACATTTATTTCTAACTCAGTGGACACTTAACTTTTGACTGGCATGCTATCGTTATGGGGTTTACCCATTGATTTCAGTTTCCCTGAAAAGTGAGTACAAAATTATATTTTTGTTCTATGATGATACTGAGTACAAAAATCTTTGGTGTCTGGAGACACCAATCAGCGGCAACTTTTGCAACACTGGAACATAGGGTACACCAATGGTGGGCAGGTGGGTAAGTGCCCACCCCACTTTTCGAGTGGGGGCCAACCATGTGTTTTGGCCCACCCACTTTTTACTCTAGCCCTCGTCTCGATTTGAGAGGACGTCGTCACCTCCCATAATAACAAACTTGGTAAAAATAGTTCCACGAATCCCCACGCACGGACTCCAAGGGCCGTGATGGATCCAGGAGGCCCTCTATTCATACTTGACAGTCGAAGCGCCTGAGACTGATGGCCTGAGAGGCCCTAGTGGATCTGAGGAGGCCCCAATATCCACACTGGTCTGGGGCCACTGACACCGGCGGTCTGAGGCCCCTTTATCCACACAGTCGGAGGTCTGAGACTGGTGGTCTGGAGGCCCCTCCCCTCCATCCACACTATCAAATAGGCCCCTGACACTGGCGGTCTAGCCGAGGCCCCCTACCCTCACTAGTCAGAGGAGGCCCCTCTATCCTCAATAGTCAGAAGAGGCCCCTGAGACTGATGGTCTGGGAGGCCTATCCATCTACACTGTAGTCAAGGAGGCCTCTGAGACTGATGACCTGAGAGGCCCTTATAATCACACCAGGCAGAAGAGGCCCATGAGACTGATGGACTGAGAGGCCCTTCTATTCATACTGGCCACAGGAGACCCCCCAAAACTTTCTGTCTGGGACTGGGAGGTCCCTCAATCCGGCACCAGTCTGAAGAGTCCCCTGAGACTGATGGCCTGGGAAGCCCTTATATTCACACTAGGCAGAGGAGGCCCTGAGACTGATGGTATGAGAGGCCCTCATATCCACACCAGTCAGAAGGCCCCCGAGCTGATGGCTGTGAGGCCCTTCTGTTCATATAACTGGCCACTGGAGGCCCCTGAAACCGGTGGTCTGGGAGGGCCCTCTATCCAAACTAGTCAGAAGAGGCCCCTGGGACCGATGGTCTGAGAGCTCTTATATTCATACTGGCCCAAGAGGCCCCTAAGACTGATAGTCAGAGAGGTTCACTCCTAATGAATCTGAGGGGCCTTCTATCCACATTTACACTTTTCTAGGGAGGCCCCCGAGACTGATGGTCTGAGAGGCCCTTTTATTTATACTGTCCACAGAGCCCCCTGAGATTAATGGTCTGAGAGCTCTTCTATTTATACTAACCAGAAGAGGCCCTAGATTGATGGTCTAACAGGCCCTTCTATTTATACTAGCCAGAGGAGCCCATGAGACTGATTTTCTGAGAGGCCCTTCTATTCAAACTAGGCAGATGAGGCCCCTGAGAATGATAGTCCGAAGAGCCAGGTGGCGGCAACTTGCCGTGGCCATATTTCGGCTCGGTAGAGCCCCACAGAGCACATGAGAGCACCTCAAGGGTCCTAAGTAGACACGCTTATTCCCATAAGGGTGCCACGCCGGCTTCTGAAGGCTCCTTGTAGGCATCTAAGGGCCCTTTCCGGCCTCTAACGCGCTCCACCCGCCTGTGATGGCTCCACACCAGTGTTTATGAGCGCCACACAGCGGCGCCTTTGAGGGTCATACTAGTGTCTCTTAGGGCCTATATCGGTGGCTCTGGGGGCCCCACACCGGCGCCTCTGTGGGCCACCACACCTTGCATCTCAAGGCTCTATAAGTACATATGAAGGACCCACACCGACACCTCTGAGGGCCCCACACCAGTATCTCGGAGCTCTGAAGGCCCTACACCGGTGACTCTGAGGACTCACCGGCTCCTGAGAGCACCATGTTGAATGTTGATGTCTAACGGCTCCACAAGGCCACTGAAGGCACCACACAAGCCAAGCTCTCACTGAGCTCTAATGTCCATGTACCGGCCTCTGAGGGATTTAAGCCAGCGCATTCATAGCTCCACACCACAATTGTAAGGCTTCACACTGAAGTATCTGAGGGTTCCACACCGGTGTCTCTAAGGGCCACATACCGGCATCTCAGAGGGCCCCATACCGGCGTCTCCGAGGGTCCACATCTGGCGGGCACCCATCATCGACTGAAGGTCCCGACTCCGAGAGCCCCATCTGCGTCTGGGAGTAACATGCCGTCTTAAGAACCACAGCGGCTCCTCTGTCGAAAGATGGGCGTCTGCATGCCAAAGGGGAGCGGTTCTGAGACAGTAGGGCACCTACGTGCAATAGAAGGCGCCTATGAAGCCCTTAGGTGTGCCTTAATGCGAAAGAGGGGTGCCTCTGAGGCCTACATATATGGGCGTCCACATGCAATAGAGGTCTGCACTGCAATGGATCGATGCCATGAGGGTGCATTCATAAGAAACAGGGGCGCCGGCATGGCAAAGAGAGGCGCCTTCAAGTGTCCATAAAAGAGAGACGCCTATGATAAGCGCACATTGTATGCGACAACGGGGCGACTGTGGGACATATAGGGATGTCTCTGATGACTATACATAGGGCGCTTATATGCCAAAGAGGGCGCCTATAAAGCTAATGGGGGCACCTGGGAAACGAGAAGACATTTGTGTAAGGGTTTTCAGGGGTCATGCACCGTTTGCGGCATATAGATTCTAAAAAAAAATCGGAGGGAGAATAAGTTTTAAAAATGGTGCGGACTTCCCGCACTGTTCGCTGAAGCGGTTACGCCCCTGGGTACATCTGCTCGATCTCAGAAGCTAGATTTGGAGGTCATACTTGAAAGCAGCCGGCAGGACGAGGCAAAAGTTGGAGGCCCCTGAAAATAGGAGGCCCCCTGGAAAAGGAGGCCCCTTGACAGGGTGGCCCACCCACTTTTCATGACGTTCCTACGCCCGTGTTCCCATCAAAAGGTTCGGACTAAATTTATTTTTAAAAAATCAAATCAACATGACAAATAGTTGTTGGATTAACTATGCACGATGTACGTCAGACACGTACCCAGGATTTCGCCCACGAGGGGATCACCTGCTCTTGAAGGGGCCCGCGAGTCACCCGGGGCCCGGGGTCAGCCCAGGCAGGGACGTATCCAGGACCTTTCGATGGGAGGGGGCACGGTGGGTCCGGTCCCACTGGCAGACAGGCCTCTTTAAAACGGTCTGCCCTGAGAAAATGTTAAAAATTGGCACGTAAAAATACCATTTATGCCCAAGGAGTGTGCCTAATGTGCATGGTATTTTACGAGCAAACGAAGCAAGCGAGCTCCTCAGTCACCGGTGTGAAAGGCCGTCAGATGCGCTGGTGTTGAGTCCTCACAGCCGCCGTTGCGGGCCGCGGGGCCTTAGGGCTTAGAGACACTGGTGGGGCCATCATTGGCATGTGCGTGGCCCTGCACAGTGGCCTGAAAGTGGAAAGTGGCCTTTCATAGTTCATAGACTAAGACTGGCAAGGACACTCAGAGGCTGGTAAGAGGCCATCACTGGTACTGGCCCAGTCACTGGTACGTGGCCCTCAGAGACGCTGGTTTGGGGACTCTCAGAGCCGCCGATGTAGGCCCTTAACCCACGTTCGTGTAGGGGAGGGGTTCGAACGGCCCCCTCGGTTTTTCGCGAATAACTCGCGTAAAAAGCGGCCGATCGCGACGAAACTTTCAGTACCCTCGGGTTATTCAATTTTACACCTACCCTAAAAATTTCATGACCCTGACCTAAATGACCTTTGACCTGTGACCTACTTTTCGAGCCCATGTTTGGCCGGAATCGCGGTTCGGCGTATGTCGGCTCGCATTAGCCGCGCGTTTCCAGTCTTTTCGTGGTTTCAGGCGTTTCAAACATGTGATATGATGTTGCCCCCATGCATTAGGGTGGGTGTCAAGGTCACCTGAAGGTCTGGTCAGGTCATTGACCTTTGATGACCTCGGTTCACTTTTTCGAGTTTTACATGTTTCTAGGCTAGTTTTTTGGAGCTGAATTCGAATTTAGCAACCATATGAACATTAACGAAGTAGTTTTGGTGCCTTCGTAACATGTTACGAAGCTGTCAGAGGCGGTTGACACCTACTGCGAAGACCCGGCAGGACCCCTACTGGTTGACCTGACCTGACCTGACCCGGCCCAGTTAAAATGCATGAGGACATCATCTGTGATCAAAATTAACATGATATTCGTGATCAACACCCCGAAAGCCCCCATATCAGCCACACTGCCACACTACGACGTTCTAACAGGTCCCGATTTTCCCGACTTCTGGGTCTTTGACCTGACCTGGAAGGTCAACCAATGAACTAGGACCTTAATATTGGGTGTCATCGGTTTCCTCTCGTCACGGGCAACACGCTCGTTTTTTTTTTCTGCGAAACTCTAGCTCAATCATAGGCGAAACGGCAAGGGGGGGGCAACGGGCCCCCGCCCCCTTACCTATACGTTCGCGGCTGGAAAAAACACCAATACGGGCGAGGGTTAATGTTACTACAATACGGCGAGGGTTACGGGCGATGCGCTGATGTGGGTCCCTTGGAGATGGCGTGAGGGGCCTCGCAGGTGCCGATGTGGTGGCTTTTAGAAACACTGGTGTGGGCCGTGGGGCTATCACAGACGGGTGTGGAGCCATTGCAGCTGATCCCTCATTGGCCGTTACTAGGGCCCTCAGAAGCCGGCAAGGTCTCTCAGAAACCGGCGCATTGGTCCTTTATGGAGATAAGTGTGGCTACATAGGAGCCCATCTGACTCATTGAGTGGTCTCCAGGCCTTGACACAATTCTATTCGACCGACCTCCTCGTACAGGAGATTCTTCTCCGTCTGACAGCCCTCGACCGAGAGGGAACATCAATCACTTTTTGCTGGATCCCTAGTCATGTTGGTGTTGCTGGCAATGAGCGGGCGGACGGATGTAAAAGTTTCAATGATACAAGCGGCAATATTTAGTGTATGCACCTCTCACACCTTGACTGCCAATAACACTTGTTTTCAGGTTGGCGTCAGTCTCCACTATCCAATCACAGATGGATACCAAACGAGGTGAGTTACAGTCACTGTCGAAGTATTCCTTGGTTTGCAGAATATTGGAATCCATAATCTAGGGGAAAGTGGTAGAATCTTTGGATGAAAACAGTGTGATAGGCAATATCCAGCATGAGTTAAATAAAGGCTGTTTATGTTTAACCTAGACTTTTTTGAAGCTGCGACAGATACCTACAAACACTTTTGGCAAAGAAAGCAGTTTGATGTAGGTAGCATACCTTGACCTCAATAATGCGTTTGATAAAGTACCACACATAAGGATAGTATTGCAATTGAAGCTGCAAGGCATGAAGGGGAATATACTAGACCCGGTTGACAGGACGCCAGCAGCGTATAGTGCTAAATGGGTGAAGGGCAAGGTGGGAAAAATGTTCTGATTGGGGTTCCTCAGAGCTGTATTAGGTCTCATGTTCAAAATTTATGTAAATACAATCGACGAAGGCATAGCTTAGTAGAGTGCTCAAATTTGCAGATGCTATTAACCTGCGCCGTGCTGGTGGTCTGAGTTTTTAATGTCATGCTGGGGGCTCAGCGGTCAAGGTGGGCGCATGACCGCCACTGAGGGACCCTCAGAGGTCATTGTAGGACCCTCAAAGACCGGTATGGGAGCTGTGCGAATAGCTGGCGTGTGTTTCTTGAGCCTCGTGATAATCGAATAAGGGCCAGGGCCCCATACCCCCATGGGGGCTCATCGGTTAGTTTGGGGGGGGGGGCAATAAATGCTATGATGCCCATGATTTGCCTTGGGGGGGGGGGGCAGTGGCGCGGGAGCCGGGGGGGGGGGGCTAGGGGGTGCTGAGCCCCTCCAACTTTTCGGCTGGGAAGGGGGGCTCGTAAGGTATTTGAGCCCCTCCAACTGGAGGGATCGAAATCGGAAATATACCAACATAATTTCATAGATTCATACATAGGCGCGGGAACCGGGGGCAGTGGGGCAGCTAGCCCCCACAACTCTGGGGCCGTGGGGGCGGTGCCCACAACTTTTCATAAGGTCAGGAACCGTTGGGGCAGCTTGTCCTCCCCAAATTAGGGGTTGTGGGTCACAAAGGAAGAAAGCATTTAAGTGAAAAATCCAATCACATTAAACGCATGACATTATCTTATAGTTAACTCCGTAACGTGTCAGCATCGTGTGCTTCATTCAACTCAGTGTTGGCTGCCTAATTATTGGCCGGCCGCCTCTCTCTCTCTCTCTCTCTCTCTCTCTCTCTCTCTCTCTCTCTCTCTCTCTCTCTCTCTCTCTCTCTCTCTCTCTCTCTCTCTCCCCTCCCTCCCCTCCCCTCCCCTCCCTCCCCTATGTCCTATTCACCGATCCTCACTGCTCGCTCGGGCCCGCGTAGAGTGAGGCTCTGCCGACTCGCTCTGACCGCCCGCCGGTGACGTCACGGCCCCTCCGGCAAGGTCAGGTCAGGCCACCGCTCGCTAGTGCCGGCCGGACTTGTCGGTCCGAAGCCATACTAGCTCCGGAACGCTACGGCAAAGACTGGTTAACCGGAATAGAGCCATATCGACCCAAACTCTTATTCCGACGGCGTTCCGTTTACACCGGCCCAAATCTGGCGTGCCGGAGTCGCTAGGGCAAAACGGACTTGAGCCAAACCAATTGCTGGCTGGGAAACTTCCTTTAGTATTTTATGTTAGCTAATAGCTATCAATATTTGACAGGGCGCATAGCTGGATCATATGGGAAGAGGATGCTGCTTGCTGCTCTCCACTCCCGTGGCAGACATAAAGGCGCGCAGCGTCACTCACGTAAAAATGGACGAGGTAAGACGTGACTATGGTGCCTACATTTGTGTTGTTACCAGTTACTCAGTCCACCCAAATCTACTTGTATCTATGCTAATCAACACATCATAATTCAATCGTTTTTTCTGGTTTTTCTTTAGACATTGTTCTTTTTTTGGCTCACTACCTGATCCTACATTTTAAAATCACTCGCCGAATCACTGGTGATGGTTAAAAAATCAAGACAGCATTCATCCTCCTACCGCCATGCTTCCTTATGCGTTGCCATATCTTTTCTTTCCAGAAGTCCTCCCTTCATCTCCTGGGTCAGCCGGCCGCGTGGATGAAACCCCTCCTCACACCACTGAGTATCATGTATACCACAAATATCCTGGACTTGACTTGACTATGACGACTCATGAGCTGCGACCGGCTACCCATGCGATGGACGGAGCTCCGCCGCCCGTCCTGACCCCGGACGCTAGAAGGTGGGATGCTCATCATCTGCGTGAGACTTCTGAGACTGCGACCGGAGCCCCGCAGCCCGTCCCGACCTCTGACGCTGGAAGGTGGGATGCTCTTCATCTGCGTGAGACTTCTGAGACTGCGACCGGAGGCCCGCCGCCCGTCCCGACCCCGGACGCTAGAAGGTTGGATGCTCATCATCTGCGTGAGACTTCTGAGACTGCGGCCAGAGCCCCGCCGCCCGTCCGACCTCTGACGCTAGAACGTGGGATGCTCATCTGCGTGAGACTTCTGAGACTGTGGCCAGAGCCCCACCGCCCGTCCCGACCTCTGACGCTGGAAGGTGGGATGCTCTTCATCTGCGTGAGACTTCTGAGACTGCGACCGGAGCCCCGCCGCCCGTCCCGACCCCGGACGCTAGAAGATGGGATGCTCTTCATCTGCGTGAGACTTCTGAGACTGCGACCGGAGCCCCGCCGCCCGTCCCGACCCCGGACGCTAGAAGATGGGATGCTCTTCATCTGCGTGAGACTTCTGAGACTGCGACCGGAGCCCCGCCGCCCGTCCCGACCCCGGACGCTGGAAGGTGGGATGCTCTTCATCTGCGTGAGACTTCTGAGACTGCGACCGGAGGCCCGCCGCCCGTCCCGACCCCGGACGCTGGAAGATGGGATGCTCTTCATCTGCGTGAGACTTCTGAGACTGCGACCGGAGGCCCGCCGCCCGTCCCGACCCCGGACGCTAGAAAGTTGGATGCTCATCATCTGCGTGAGACTTCTGAGACTGCGACCGGAGGCCCGCCGCCCGTCCCGACCCCGGACGCTGGAAGGTGGGATGCTCTTCATCTGCGTGAGACTTCTGAGACTGCGACCGGAGCCCCGCCGCCCGTCCCGACCCCGGACGCTGGAAGGTGGGATGCTCTTCATCTGCGTGAGACTTCTGAGACTGCGACCGGAGGCCCGCCGCCCGTCCCGACCCCGGACGCTGGAAGGTTGGATGCTCATCATCTGCGTGAGACTTCTGAGACTGCGGCCAGAGCCCCGCCGCCCGTCCCGACCTCTGACGCTAGAACGTGGGATGCTCATCTGCGTGAGACTTCTGAGACTGCGACCGGAGCCCCGCCGCCCGTCCCGACCCCGGACGCTGGAAGGTGGGATGCTCTTCATCTGCGTGAGACTTCTGAGACTGCGACCGGAGGCCCGCCGCCCGTCCCGACCCCGGACGCTAGAAGGTGGGATGCTCTTCATCTGCGTGAGACTTCTGAGACTGCGACCGGAGCCCCGCCGCCCGTCCCGACCTCTGACGCTGGAAGGTGGGATGCTCTTCATCTGCGTGAGACTTCTGAGACTGCGACCGGAGCCCCGCCGCCCGTCCCGACCCCGGACGCTGGAAGGTGGGATGCTCTTCATCTGCGTGAGACTTCTGAGACTGCGACCGGAGGCCCGCCGCCCGTCCCGACCCCGGACGCTAGAAGGTGGGATGCTCTTCATCTGCGTGAGACTTCTGAGACTGCGACCGGAGCCCCGCCGCCCGTCCCGACCCCGGACGCTGGAAGGTGGGATGCTCTTCATCTGCGTGAGACTTCTGAGACTGCGGCCAGAGCCCCGCCGCCCGTCCCGACCCCGGACGCTAGAAGGTGGGATGCTCTTCATCTGCGTGAGACTTCTGAGACTGCGACCGGAGCCCCGCCGCCCGTCCCGACCCCGGACGCTAGAAGGTGGGATGCTCTTCATCTGCGTGAGACTTCTGAGACTGCGACCGGAGGCCCGCCGCCCGTCCCGACCCCGGACGCTAGAAGATGGGATGCTCATCATCTGCGTGAGACTTCTGAGACTGCGACCGGAGCCCCGCCGCCCGTCCCGACCCCGGACGCTGGAAGGTGGGATGCTCATCATCTGCGTGAGACTTCTGAGACTGCGGCCAGAGCCCCGCCGCCCGTCCCGACCTCTGACGCTGGAAGGTGGGATGCTCATCATCTGCGTGAGACTTCTGAGACTGCGGCCAGAGCCCCGCCGCCCGTCCCGACCTCTGACGCTGGAAGGTGGGATGCTCATCATCTGCGTGAGACTTCTGAGACTGCGGCCAGAGCCCCGCCGCCCGTCCCGACCTCTGACGCTGGAAGGTGGGATGCTCTTCATCTGCGTGAGACTTCTGAGACTGCGACCGGAGGCCCGCCGCCCGTCCCGACCCCGGACGCTGGAAGGTGGGATGTTCTTCATCTGCGTGAGACTTCTGAGACTGCGACCGGAGGCCCGCCGCCCGTCCCGACCCCGGACGCTAGAAGGTGGGATGCTCTTCATCTGCGTGAGACTTCTGAGACTGCGACCGGAGCCCCGCCGCCCGTCCCGACCCCGGACGCTGGAAGGTGGGATGCTCTTTATCTGCGTGAGACTTCTGAGACTGCGACCGGAGGCCCGCCGCCCGTCCCGACCGCGGACGCTAGAAGGTGGGGTGCTCATCATCTGCGTGAGACTTCTGAGACTGCGGCCAGAGCCCCGCCGCCCGTCCCGACCTCTGAAGCGGGAAGGCGGGCTGATGCCCGTCATCTGCGTGCGACTTCCGAGACTGCGGCTGGAGGCCTGCCGCCCGTCCCGACCCCGGACGCTAGAAGATGGGATGCTCTTCATCTGTGTACAACTACTGGGGCGACGGTTGGAGCCCCGTCTCGTGTTTCCCCACCTACCTCTGAGACGGGAGTTTGTGGGTCAGTAAAAACCTCTTATTCAACAGCACTGCCAACTGAACTGATCGACATGACGCCGTTCTCTGCAAGCGAGTACGACCTTATGTCACCCACCTGCTCTACTTCGAGGGCTTCAGTCCAGGATGCAGGGGACCATGGCACATGGACTTTTCCTGAGCACTTGATGTGCAATCAAACAGAGATCACGGCTCCCGAGAACCACCATTTGGAGGAGAACGAATACGGAGAACAGGGAGCTGAGTCTGATGTCAGCGACGGTGTTGAGGTGGCTCCGCCCCAGCACAGTTCTCAGTCGCGTACATCTCAGTCGGCGAGGAACGGCGCATCGTGCGGCGAAGTGCGGAAAAAAAATGTTTGCATATATTGCAAGCAAAAGAGAAATCTGATATGGCGCCATATCAAGACGGTCCACCGTGACGAGAAGGAAGTCAAGGATATACAGGAGTGTGATTCTGAGCAGGAACGAAAAATGAAAATCACCGTGATGATCAACAAAGGCAACATGGAGCACAACAAACTCGTCCTACAAAGGGGTGAAGGTGACATGATCTTGGGAAGGAAGTCGGACCAGGCGTCCGTGGACGACTACGTGCCATGTCCTTACTGCTATCTTTTTGTGGTTAAAACCAACATGATGCAGCACATAAAACATCACTGTGTGGCTCGCAAAACAGAATGCCCAGACATTCCCACGGTGCTGGCAGAGAGCCGGACGCTCCTGAGTGACGGCCAAGAAGAAAATACTGGGTATCACAAGGACATATTGTCTCGTATGCACGACGATGCAGTTACGAAGACCATAAAGAACGATGAACTCCTGAAGAAGTGGGGTGCCAACTTGCACGCGAAACTTGGAAGGTCGGGTTTTGCGCAGATAAGCCAGCGCCTAAGGATGATGGGCGAAGTTGTCCAAGCAGCCGGAAAGAGCATGCAAGAGCTGATCAATGGCGAAGGATTTGATACGGTTGTAAGTGCCACCAAATCCGTCTGTGGGTTTGAGCAGGACAAGCTAAACGCCCACACGGGGCTGCCCACATACAAAACTCCTTCAAAGGCCATGCGGATTGGAGGCGAACTACGACAGCTGGCTGCTCTCAAGAAGGGCATTGCGCTGATCAAGAAAGAAGAAAGCGAAGTGAAAGATGCTGAGGCGTTCTTGTATCACGTGGACCAATTCTGGAATGTGAAGATCAGCAGCGTAGCGCTGAAGAACCGCGAGTCGAACAAGTATGACAAGAAAGACATGCTGCCCTTTACCAGCGATTTGAAGCTTTTCACCGAAAAAAATGAAGGAACGAGTGAAAGAAATGACAGAAAAGGGAATACATGGCATGACAGACTATGCAAGGCTGAGCAAAGCGGTTCTCGCCCGTTTGCTAGTATTCAACAAACGCCGTCCTAAGGAGCTTAGCAGCATCCTGCTGCAATCATGGATCAACCGAGAGATGTACAAACAAGAGACGGTAGAAGAAGTGAACAAGTCAATGGGTGAAACAGAAAAGAAGTTGTTCAACGAGCTCGACGTCGTCATGTCCCGCGGCAAGTGCGGGAACAAGGTCCCCACCCTGATACCGAGCGACTGCGCGGCTCCGCTGCAGCTACTGGTAGACAACCGGGAGACGTACATTGACAAGGATAACAAGTATCTGTTCGCAAACCCTCTGGCGAGGACTACAGGACACTACAACGCAGGCGTGGTGCTTAAAGAGCAGTTGTCGGACATGGCACTAAACAGGGCAGATCTCTTCCATGCAACAAAACTACGGAAATATTGTGCTACAACGTCCCAGATTCTAGAGATGGGTGAATTCGATATGGAGGTGCTCACCCGGCACATGGGACATGACAAAGACGTGCATCGTGGGTACTACAGACTGTCAGACGCTACTCACGAACTGACGCGTGCCTCCATCCTGATGATGAAGCTGGACGAAGGATGCCTCTCAAAATATAGCGGACGGAGCCTGGAGGAGATGCTCACTGAAGGTAACTAATCGTTTGTACATGTGCTAATCGTAACATCACCATTCGTCTGTCATTTTAGCAGACATTTCATGCAGTTAAAGCATTAATTTGCAATGTAGTGTTAAAGAGGCAATGCAATAACACCATGAAGAGAATCGTACAGAGCGAAGGCAATGTAAGACCGTTAAAGTTCACTGGTACTACTAGGTTATATGCAGACCCATGGTGCTGTACTTCAGATTAAGGACGAGCGCGGATAGCCAAAGCAGTCCGGGTACCACCGTAGCACATATGTTCCGTTCAGCGTTTTTTTTTCAGAAATGCTTGCCCATTATGGCAGGCACTTATTTTGCATCACACATATTCTTAAATCTGACAGAGACGGTTTTTCAGAGGACTTCGACGAGCCAGGCTCTGAAAATGAGGGCGGTCCGGCTGATGATCGCCAAGAGGACGATGAAGGAGGTGAGGCGCATTCACTACATCTATAGTGTGTTCCATGTCAAGCTTGCGGCTGAAGTGCTCTGTTGAAGGCAGTGCGTGATTTCTGTGCATACATCTTACATTCTAAGACTCAAATTATTGAATGGAGTAGCGCGCTCAGCGAATTGCCTGGAACTGCCAAGGGGACTCCGACCGCAAGCTTGATATGGAACAGACTATAGTCCGGCCTGAAGTTTTATAGTGGGAGGGCAATTGCATAGGTGAGTTCATATGCATTTATTGAAGCACTGCGATCGATGCAGGATAATAAGCGTATCGCTCAATAACTGCATTGTCCATGCGAGAATGCCTTTACTCACGTCCGTCTGAGGAGGGAGGGAATCCGACCCATGGGTGATTTTTTTTTTTGCAATAGCAGCTCGATGGCGGCGTGAAGCGCCGCCCGCCACCCAACCTCGTCTACCCTCGGCCTCGTTTGCAATTTTGCTAAATCTGTTACATATGAAATGTCATATGCAAAAAAAGTATTTAAGCAACACTCACTGCGTCTCCTTTGGTGAAATCTTGAGCTTAACGTATTGAGACAAAATATTTTGATAAAGCTCGATAGGGCTTGTTCTAAGTTATCGAATGCTATCTTAATTGTTCTAGCTTTTATGTTTTTTTTTTCGAGACACGTAGCGTTTCGTGCTGAAAAGCGCCATTTTTATTTTTAATGCTGGCTTTTATCATGCAAACCCTCTAAATATTGATGTAGTTAGGGAGCGAGGACTCATGAGCCCCTTTCCCATGAAAATTTGCTGTTTTTAGTTCCATGGGAGCGAAACGTAAGTGGGGTCGTATCAAGCCCCCCCCCCCCCTCCTCAGTCGTTCTTGTTCGGGGTGGCAAAAAAAAAGCAGTAGACAGGTGCAGGTTTAGGGGACGTCGTGCTAACGAAACGACAAACTCAAATCTTTAACAAGACATGAAGCGAAAAGATCTTTTTGGCCGGAGGAATCCAGAGCGTCGTAAGCCTCGTCGTAACTGCGACGTGTCGCAAGTTGTGTAGTAAGTCGTTTTTGGAGGGATCAATCGATGAGTAGCGTTACTTAAAGGGACTATCCCACCTTCTAAAATGTTATTAAAACCAGTTAAATTGTGCCCGACTTTATAGATTGGATGACCAGGAACACGGTTCTGGCATTTATTTTTCATTAAACATCTTAGACTTCCCATATTCCAAACACAAACTTTCAAATATGTGACGTCACAGCCCAAAATTACCTCCTTCCCCAGGCCACATTACTGTCATAAAGCAGATTCTTTTTACTTTGTAGGCACCACAACAAAGTTCAGACCAAGTTTTAAGCGATTTTTCAACGAACAAACCCATTTAAATCAGAACGACTAAACGAGGTGACGTCACACTAACGGTCGCTCCATGTTGAAGATAGGGCCTTGTACAAGGCCCATTTTCAAATGAAGGGAACGAATTTCTTCAACACCAGGAGGCCGCGGGGGTTGCAACCTAGATAGATATAGGTTTCTGAACCTCGCCGCAAACTTGGCTATCTCAACTCAAACCCCATGTTAAAGGTGGGATAGTCCCTTTAAGTAGTAAAGCCTGTCGCAAGTTGCCTGATTTGCGACACAACTTACGAATTTGAAATAGCAGTCGTAAGTTGTGTCGTAAGCTAACCTTGCTTTGAGGAAGAGGTCACAGGTCACAGGTCATTCGGGCCATGGTCACGAAATTTACATGGTTAGTGTAAAATTGTTTGAACTTGAGTTAAAATTTGGTTACAATCCGTTGACGCTAACGCGAGTTATAGAGCTTGAACCGACGGGTCATCTGTGAGGCCTCAATCCGTGCCAGCGAGTGTTAAAAATGGTGCATAATATGTTATATTCAAATTCATTGGGGTATTCAGGGATACAAAGCAGCCTTATATCATTCCAGCAACTACTGGCGAGTCCAGAAAGGCGATCTTGGACGTTGCGAGGGGCATCCCCCAAAAGATTCTCCCAATTCCAAAAACGACGTGTCTCAGATGGCCCCCATGACTCCAATTTAGCTCTGTGATGACCCCAGTTGACCTCTGTGATCTGCCGTGTCTCAGATGACCTCCGTGACCTCCCATTGAGCTCTCTCATTACTCCGAGCTGACCTCTGTGACCTGACGTGTCTCAGATGACTTCCGAGTTTTGTGATGACCCCAAGTTGACCTCTGTGACCTGACGAGTCCTATATGACCTCCAATTGAGCTCTCTCATGACTCCGAGCTGACCTCTGTGACCTGACGTGTCCCAATTGAGCTCTGTGATGAGCCCAAGCTGACCTCTGTGACCAGACGTGTCCCAGATGATCTCAAATTGAGCTCTGTGATGACCCCAAGTTGACCTCTCTGACCTGACGTGTCCCAGATGACCTCTATGACCTCTAAGTGACCTCTGATAACCCCAAGCTGACTTCTGTGACCTGACGTGTCCCAGCTGATCTCAAATTGAGGTCTCTGATGACCCCAAGTTGACCTCTGTGACCTGAAGTGTCCCCAGATGGCCTACAATTGAGCCCTGTGGTGACCTCAAGTTGACCTCTGTGACCTGACGTGTCTCATATGACCCCCATGACCTCCAATAGAGCTCTGTGATAACCCCCAAGTTGACCTCTGTGACCTGACGTATCTCAGATGACCCATATGACCTCCAATTGAGCTCTGTGATGACCCCAAGTTGACCTCTGTGACTTGACGTGTCCCAGATGACCTCCGTGACCTCCAATTGAGCTCTTTGATGACCCCAAGCTGACTCTTGTGACCTGACGTGTCCCAGTTGACCTCCAATTGAGCTCTGTGATGACCCAAAGTTAACCTCTGTGACCTGACGTGTCCCCAAGTTGACTTCTGTGACCTGACGTGTCCCAGATGACCTCTGTAACCTCCAATTGTGACCTCCAACTTCAACTCTCTTACCTCTCTGTGACTTCAAACTCTCTGAACTCATTTCTTCTAAAGCATAGCTTCTAGATGCTCTTTAGCCACGAATCTCCTGTGATCGACCCCAAATTTTATGGCAAATTATGTGAGCGTTAGCGATCACAAGTCACCCAGTTGAGACAAAGCTTCAGAATCAGAGAACATGCTTGACCTGGCTGTCTCATAAGCTCTCAAACCAGAAAGGCGAATGTTCCGTTATGCGTGATAGAGTTTTCGACCTTACTGACGTTTACTACGGGATCAGCTGATCGTGTAGCCTTTTAACCCGCGCACCGACGGGGGTCTGCGCCAACTTAGTACCGACGGGGGGGGGGGGCGGATGACCGCCCCCCCCCCTGAGATCTCGAGAACGAAGCAAGATAGCGACAAGCGGTAAACGGCATCGGATACGCACGGTCAAGATCTACAATTTTTACTAAGGTCATTTTCAGGTCAGGTCAAAGATGACGTCACAGGGGTCGAAAAAGTCAAAATGGCGGCGCTAAATATGGAGATAGTTTTTCTCGAATAACTTTCGAATTAGTCGAGATAGGAACAAACTAAGGGCCTCATCGTGATCCTCTCGTCAATCCGCATCGAATGATATATATGTTGACCTCGAAAGGTCAAGGTCAAAGGTTGACCTCAGGTCACGTGACCTCGAGGTCATCATGTATATCATTCGATGCGTCTTGACGAGCTGAACACAATGAGACCATCCACGCGTCTGTATCTTGTTCCTGTACGGAGTTATTGGCCAAAAACCTTTGGTGACCTTTGATGACGTCACATGACCTCACAGCTGCCCAACAGCAAAACAGACCTCAAGGTAGTGAAGGTTGATCGTATATGAAGTCATGTATGGTATATGGGGCCATTCCGACCCGTTTTAGTGGTAAAAACAGGGAGTTGATTTTTCCCCCATTGACTTATAATGGGGAGGTCGCGAAATTGACCTGACCTTAGGTCACCGATATCAAAATTCCGAGATATACAAATTGTAGCTACTAATGACCTAATAACATCCTGCGACTTTCAAAGGCCTCCGACATCTACTGTAGCTCTGGCACGGTGACAAAGTTGCAAAAAAGTGACTTGAGGTTGGGTCATTCAAAGTGACCTGGTGACCTGACCTTGAAAGGTAGGAGGTTCAAACTTGCACACCATGTGTAAAATTGATAAGGGAATAGTCATACCAAATTTCGCGGCGCTACGCGCCACGGTTTTCCCGCTATTCGCGAAAAACCTCAGGGGGGGCGGATATCCGCCCCCCCCCGTCGGTGCGCGGGTTAAATTCTCGAGTAAAGCGGGTATTTAAGCCTCGTCGTAGCTACGTTCTGTCGTATCCTCCGACAAACCCCTCTTTCCTCAACATCCCTCCTTTTTCGCTACGACACAACTTGCGACGGGACATGTGTCGTAACTTGCGACGTGTCGTAGATGGACTTGCGACGCCCCGGCCAAATTTATGTTCTCATGCATAACCATGTAATGTTAACAGAATTACATGGTTAAGTGGTTCTATTCCTAATGTTAACTATATTTTTTAATGTCCACAGGCCATGAACAGCGGAAGAAGGACCGCAAAAAAAGTAAGTGAAAGGTTTGGCGCCTTACATCGCCTGCATCAGCTTTACGTGTTGCATTATTTTCATAAACGTATTGAAATTTCCTGCATTAAATACCCTCTTTGTTAAATTTGTATACCTTTTTATATGCAAAGAAACAATAAATGTTGATGGTTTGCCCCTCCCGATTTTTTAGACTCGATAGTAGAGGCACCTATGTATCTTGCGGCAATGGCTAACAAACAAAGAAAACGGCAGACAAGGAAGCATGAAGCACCAAGTCCAACACATTCTGCCGTCCAAAGTCAAAACCCCACATGTCAATTTTGGGTCATTTTTCGTTTTTTACACCATTGTGACCAGCTTGCAAAGCTCTATTTCATGCCATGAGGATTTTTTTTCAAAAACCAAAAAAAGCTTTTTGGGAGAGGAAAAACAAATTTTGGAATTCACACGTCTTTGAAAAGCACGGAAGTGACACAGTCAAAACCCACTACGTCGGCGAAAACCCCACGTCATGGCTAACCTATGTGCCAGTGACAAAATCCACGTCGGTAAACCCATAGACGTTCTTGCAGATTATGAATGCTTGCAACGTCAAAACCCAATACGTCGCTACACTACACAAGGACGACGTGAGGGCTTTTGACATGTGGTTATATGCTGTCTGCATTGAGTTTATCCTGTTCGGTCGCGAGGACGTATGGGTTTTTGCCGTCTTTGAAGCATCTTTAAAGCCGTATCAATGGACATCAGTATCAAATGGACGATTTGAGATACGGAGAGTGGCACGACATGCCTATAGCAAGTCTCACGGTGTTGCCGAATTCCGAAATGACAGCAGGGGACGAGTTTTGCTGAAGTGGAAAGGATGACGTCACTCAGTTGCTGGAGAGCTGAGGGCTGTTCACGGGCCCTGTGTGCGGTCGGACCGCACACAGCCTCCAAGCTCCGCCCACTGCGTCCCTACGTCAGCCTTCCGTCACCGCACACAGCGACCGCTGTGGCCGGTCGGGACTGGCCACAGCGGATCGTTCACCGCACGCAGCCGTGACGTCAGAGCCGCCTACCCATCCCCTACCCCCACGCCTGCTGGACGCACCGCACACACCGCACGCAGCAGTGTGCGGTGCCCGTGAACACCCCTCAGGGTCCTTTACAGCTGCCTCTCGAACCTTCTTCTCCGTTAGCGGTGATAGGTGTTCGCCCCTGACGCAGATGACGACCTTTTCCTCATCGGCTTCTTCTACGGGCCCTGTAGTGGACAGCCGCTGGCGTGACAGTGCGTCAGCGACAGTGATCCTGCTGGCAGGGGCGCTCGTCACTTCGTAGACGTACGGTAGCATTCGAGCCTACCACCTAGCAACAGGTGCTCCCGCCCAGTCGAGAACTTAGGCGAGGAGCGTGTTCATCACGGACTGGCCAGTCCGGAGTGTTAAACGTCGCCCTCAGAGGTAACGTTCCACCGCTCCATTGCTTGCACGGCACTGAGGGCCTCACGGTCGGACAAAGAGCACCGCTCGTCAGGACAAAGCACTGAGCCGTCAGGACAGCTGTGACATGATGGCACCACACCCCAGTGCTATCAAATGAATGATTCGGATGCGCGTGGCCGTGACGTCACCACTGTCGGTAGGTCTCGGTTTAAGGGCGTCAGAACCGGGCTGCTCGGTACCATTTTTGATGGTCTGGAACCTTGACTCTTCCCCCATCCACTCGAACAGCACTCCTTCCGTAGAATCACAGCAAGTTGTCGGATGTAAGCGCAGACTGGGATGGAGCGATTCGACCAGCAAGTCAGCGAGAGGAAACTTCTGAGCTCCCTAACAAGTTGTGAAGGAGATTCTGGCAAGCAGAGTCTGTCGAGACCAGGCCGGAGGTGATTTGCAGAAATCGTATCAACTCACCGTGCGAGATGAACGCTGATGTTCCTGCTCTCCGGATGGGGTTCCAGTTGCTCACATGCCGACCGGAGATCGATGTTGCTGTAGACTCTGCCATGAAGTCGAGCCTGGTACTCTTCGATTGTCGAAAGAGATATACTCAGCCACAATATGTGAGTTGGGCCACCTGATGTCAACGCTGCCCGTTGAATTTGCGAGAGAAGACCTGCGGGTTCACCCATGAGACGCTTCAATCTTCTCCACGATGTCTTCCGCTCCTCCTGCACCTCATCTCGAACAGAGAGCAAAAGACGGCGCAGCTTGTAGTCCGTGGGCTTAGGGACGAGGATGGGACATTTGGGACGAGGATGCTGTAATGCTGGTAGCCATTGATGGTCGGGAGAATCGCATCCCCCTCCTCTTGTATGGTGAAGACCTCACCTGATGTTGGGAAATGGTGACACCCAGCTTTGCATCAGACCCAGGCCTGTGATGGCTTCCGCAGCGGCCATGTATCCACCAGGAAGAGGCTGGCATCCACCGACTGGTACCGGGCTGTGGCACGCAGACGTCGCAGAGTATTTACCTGTCACGCTGAAATGCATTCTCCCGAACCTGAGGAGGTTGGATGTGGATGGCTCGTAAGTGCATCCCTAGAGACGGCAGACGTACTCTGCACTAAAGTCTCAAGGTCGAGCAGGTTTCACCAGCATCCACCGTAAGTGTCATCGCTTGCCTACGCCTCTCTGCCTCCAGGATGACAGGGCCGGTCACCTTACTTACTGCAGGTGTTTACCTTGCACTGCAACACATGAAACGCCATGGTGGCCTTCTTCACTCGTGTTAACTTCCTCTTTCCGACTGCAGCATAGTGACTTCCTTCCACAGACGCGTCAGGTCCCTCGTCTGGCAGGACACTGAGGGGCCCTGGCTGTTGGCATGGTCAGCGAGCCCCTAGCTCCCGCATGGCCTTCTACAGATGCTGGGTGTTCTGTCAACCGCGGCTGTCGGCTGATATTACCACTGCGTTGTGTTCATGACGAGCCATCAGACTGGAGGATTGAACGCTCGTAGCTTCACACAAATCGAGCACCTTCTCCAGGGTGAGGGCACCGTCTTGCAGGAACTTCGCTAGATGATGATGCAGGATCTGTTCCACCACGAGTATCTGATCGTCTTATCTTCAATCGTCCTGAAGTTGTTGCTCTTGTTCTCCGCGGGTCGGCTCATGGCCGGCCGTAGCCCAACGGCTCTCGGTGACTGAGGTAGCCGCGGCTGAAGGCCGCCACGACACGCCGTCCCAAAGCTGCGTAGGGTCCGATCATATGTTTCCGAGTAGTTGGAGCCTCGCTCCGGCCAAGCATGGGCACCCGAGCAACACGCGCTCCGGTGTGTCCGGACCCTCGCGGCACACCAGGCAGCGCGCCACTGCACTGGGCAGGCCAGGTCGCTGCACTGTGGACACTCGCGCTCGGGGTGGCGTCCGATCCTGCGCAGATAACTCTACGAGTGGCTCCAGTGTCCCGCCCGCAGCTGGTGGACGTTAACCGCCTCGTCCCGAGACACCAGAAGCACCGGCATCGGCATCCGGTCTCCCATAATGTTTTTTGAAGATGCTGTCTGTCCAGCTGCGATGCCATGCCTTGGTGGCGGAGCGGCCAAGGCTGACAGCCTTCACGAAATTAATTCGTATATGATTGTCCAATTCAATTGTCCAATTCAAACAATCAGCCTTTACGAAGCAGCGGACGTCCATCGGGACGGCGGCTTGCGACATGCTGGAGGCCACTTTAGCCAGCACGTCCACCCTTTCGTTGCCGGGTATTCCGCAGTGTGCCGGGATCCACTGTATGAGGACTCGGAGTCAGGAGCAGTCGCCATACGGCGGCACCGAGTGCCGTCGGTCGTCTGACTCCCAGCACCACTCGCCAGCGTGGCGAGCGCCGCCTGCGAGTCTGAGCAGACGATGACTGGGCTCTCCGCCGGGCCGCCTTCCAGCTGTAGCAGCATCTCCAGAGCCCCGCGGATCGTCACCAGCTTAGCGCGGGTACTGCTGCATATCTTGACTGCGGGGGCTCGGAGCTCGTGTTCCTCGCCCGAGGGGAGGATTTCAACGCTTCACTCCCTCTGGCTGAGACACCTCCCTCCGCCGAGCCGTCGCTCCATACCTACACGGCGTCGTCTGGAAGGGTGGCCAGATGTTCCTCCGTTTCCGAGCGCCGGACGTCGGCTGGTGCTGTGCGGCTGATGTGGCTGCCGATGTCTAATTTATCGTCCTGAAGTAACATATTTGGCTAGTGCTCGCAAAGCGGACACATATTCTGTAGTAGTCTCACCAGGCTGTTGGCCTCTCCGACGGAAGATGAGATGCTCTACCGCAACACTGTTTGGACGCTCTAGGTAGGCCCGTTTACCCGGTTGATGCCCGCTAAGCAGTGCTGAACTAAACAACCATGTCTGCTATTTATCACTAAATCACCCGGAGCAGACGAAAGTATATCATGCGGGTATAACAGATGTAAAGTCGGTATCACACCGGGCGTCAGTGTTTCCGAATAAGTATGTAATTAGAAAGTTAACTCTTTGAAACAAAGGTGATGGCCTGAGGTTAAATATTTTGTGCTGTGAGAAAATCATTTAAAGCAACCAGTAATTGGTTGTGTTTTAACCTTTTTGTCTATCAGGAAGTTCGTCAACGGTGTCACAATAGAATAATTTCACCTTTGACAACGTGTATAACTGTAGGGCGGCCCATTACCTGACTAGAAAGGTTGTGAATGCACCCTTGTCCTTCCATCGATGTATTGTGATTGGAAGAGCGTCACGGCGCTGGTAAAAAACTTGCCTCAGGCTAGTCAAAGGCGTATAACAGGGTTAACATTTCTTTATTTTTTCAGAGCGATATGTAAAGTGGTCTGTGCCCGAAGTGCAGAGACTGCGGGCGATACTGAAAGCCCGCGGTGGGCGGGTACCCAGTATGGATGACCTCAGAGACCTGTACAAGAGGGAGCCGTTCAACGGCCATAATCTGAATGACATAAGATGCAAGATGTACAAACTTAAACAGAAGGCAGTAAGTATTGACAATGTATTGATGCACTTCTTTGTACTTGGCGCGTATGTTGTTGCGATGCGCTATATTCGGTTGCTTATTTAGGCGTGTAAGGGATGATTCCTCCTTGATACTAACTGAGTCAATCGTCAGTTAGTTCTTCAATGTTCATTGTCATAACTATGTAAGTGTGGATAAGGTGACCTATTTTTGAGTTCATAGAACTGGAGCCAGCAGAGCTCCACCGCATTTTTTTACTTCAATAAGCCAAATTCCAGCGGTATTAACCCTCGCCGGACCTATTGGTTTTCTACATACGCGCCGGCCGAGGGGGGTACGACCCCCTCGCCGTTTCGCCCCTGGTGGAGCTAGCGCGTCGCTGAAAAAACGCTTTTGAAAACCGTAATAGGCTCAATATTGTATTTCCTTCACATAGCTCCATGACTCCGTCCGATTTCACGGCGTAACTAACATCAGTTCGGTGGTCCCTGCCCTCAGGAGTGACTGCTGGAGCGGCCGGGCCGGCTGTTCTGGGTTGGGTCCGGACGGACTTGGGGACCGGCGCCGCCCGCGGCGTCAAATACATGTGTCTGCCCGCGCCCCGATGCCGCCCGCGGCGACATACATGTCTGCCCGCGCCCCGATGCCGCCCGCGGCGACAATACATGTGCCTGCCCGCCCCCGATGCCGCCCGCGACGTCAGCAGTGCTCTCTGTGCAGCCAGTGAACAGCCGCACATGCCTATGTCAGGATCGCTCGAGGCGCTGCAGTAGGTCCTGCTGGCCGTGTCCGGTGTTTGGTTGTCAAGCTCTGAAGCACCGTTTTTGTTGAGTTTGGTTATCAAGCTCAGAAGTCAGAGGCACCGTTTTTGCTGCGTGATACCGATGGCACGGACGCATGTACCATGTTCGGTTGTGTCTCGTGTGCCTGGGTGTAAGTCTAGTGATTGTGTTGATCCGATCGAGTCTGTGCTAGGGTCCAGTGGCAGCGCCCGATCCGTCGTCCATGTGTGGTCGGCAAAGGGTGGCCAGCGGCCTAGCGTACGTCGGAGTCGTGAGCGTCAGATGGCGTTGAAGTGTGTATGGGTGTTGGGTATCTCGATAACGTGTTTCCTCATAATGGTTTCGATGCTGTAAGTTCTCGTAAGTCCGTTGTCATCAGTTGTTCTCTGGTCCGTCCTTCCCTGTTCGGCACTGGCAGCGGTGCCGGTGATAGGGCTGAATCGGGCCGGGGCTGGGCTGTGCTGGGTTGGGTCCGGATGGGACTCGCGGCCCGGAGCCGCCCGCGGCGTCATAAGTACATACATTGAGTTTTACATTGAGACAGAAGCACCGTTTTTGTTGAGTGCACCGATGGCACGGACTTGAGTACCATGATCCGTTGTGTGTTGTGTGCCTGGTGTAAGATTGTGTTGATCCGATCGGTCTGTGCTAGGGTCCAGTGGCAGCGCCCATGCCGTCGGTCCATGTGTGGTCGGCAAAGGGTGGCCAGTCCGGCAGCTGCATTTTTGTGTCCTTATTGAAATACACGTCATCGTCAGAAAATGAACCTTTTTGCACCGTAGCGGCATGCTTCCGTTGGCGTGACGCTGCACATGTCCACACGGAGCCCGTCGTGGGCGAGCTGCAGGCGGGGCTGGCGCTGACGGGCGGCGCCAGCCCGCGGCTCGACGGCGCGCTGCCGACCGTCGCTCCTGCCGGACGCCGCTGGTGGCCTCTCAACTGCTCTGCGCCGTTGCATACCCGTTATTGTCCATTATGTTTTACCGTTCGTGTCTGATTCTGGTCTCCATGGTTGATCCTATGTCGTTCGTGCCAGGTTATGGTACGTTCTTTCCTGATGTACATACCATCGCGCCATATTCTGGAACCGTTCGCCTGGTGACGGTACGCTCTCCAGTCCAAAATGGTGCCGTTTGTACCAGGTTCTGGTGCCGGGTCTCATAACTGTTCGTGTTAGATTACGGTAGTTACTAGTTATGCTTGACTGTTCTGTATTTCGAGCCTGAATTGCCTCACCATTTGTACAGCTTATGGTGCTGGCCTGACCGCTGATGCCGTTCGTTCCAGCATTGGATCCCGTTCGTGATATACAGTTGCGGCCAATTCTGGTCCTGCTCGTGCCGATTTTGGCCACATCCGTGCCAACGATTATCTCAGTTGGACTTTATCGTCATATTGCCTTCATTATTGACCGCAGAAATGGTCCATTGAACTTCGGCACCTTACAAACATTTTATTTGTATGTGCTTGGATGAATTTATGTGATTTGATTGATTTTATTTCTTGGATTGAAGCACGCTTTACTCCACTTCGAATGGCGTATCGCCTCTCTCGTTACACATGGCTCGCGTCGTTTTTTTTTCAGCGTGACATTGACCTTGACCTTTGATTTTGAGCACATTTTCGAAATCCTCAGGTTTCTCTTCTTTCGTTTGACACCCAATTTTTCCGGTTTGATGCTGCCTGCGGCCTGCCGTCCTCTAGAAGGCTACTTTGAGATCACTACACATGTGCCGTTTTTGCCTTTGACCTTGACCTCTGACCTTGAAATGACCTGAGGTCAAAATTTTAGGTGCTTTAGAATCGTCTCGTAAGGACCTTTCGTTTGGTATCGCTTCTGTTACCGTAGCTCCCTTATTACGGAGTTAGACAGGGGGGGGGGGGGCGAAAAAACGCCCCCCGGGCTGCGGTGGTTGGGATTACCCCCCCCCGGCGGGTTAAGTGTAGACCTCGAGTCAAGGTCAGGTCATGGAGCCCCTCAGGCCTCAGTCACGAAGTTGATCAAAGGATATCATGCATGCATTCGATTCTGCAGGTCTTCCCGAGTCCAATGGTGTCTTTCCGACTCTCTACTTAAATTTGATCGGGAGTTATTGACGAAAAAACTCTTATGACCCTAGTGACGTCGTAAATGACGTCACGCAAGGTCAACATGCAATAGTGAAGCATCGGACCTTGCAAGGAGTGCATGAAATCACGATCCATGCAGGGACGTACCCAACGGGGGCGTCCGCCCCCCCCCCCCCTTGGGTTTTTTAGGAGCCCCAGATGGAATCAGGGCCCCGTGGGCCGAAGGTCCACGTTGTTAAAATCACGTCGGAGGCGAACGAAATTCCGGGATCCCCCCCCCCAAAAAAAAAACACGTCAGACAATCAGGCCCTCTGACCAGCCTGACAAGTGACAGCTAGGGTCCTTCTTACTTCCTGGGGCCTCCTGTGAATAACCGTTATGTCTGTGTCTGACCGCTAGGGCCCCGACTCCTCAGTAGAGAGAGGCCTCTGAAGGTAGGAGGCCCTCTGTAAAGAGGAGACCCTCTGTAGAAAGGAGGCCCCCGTAGAGAGGAGGCCCCTTTAGAGAGGAGACCCTCTGTAGAAAGGAGCCCACCCGGATTCCTCCGCCCCCATCCCTTGGCAAATTCTAGGTATGCGCCTGATTCCATGTGCTTGGGATAGTTTTAGATCATTCCGGCGCCAAATAGCAGTTTTCATATTTACCCATTGACTTATAATGGTGAGGTCACGTAACGACCTAACCACGTGTGACCTTTAGGAAAAGATCAGAGATATACAGTTGTGGACCTCTGAAGGTCTCACAGATAAAACTTACATCTTCGTAAGTTTCATCTCCCTGTGAAAGTTCCTCTAGCACTGAGGGCGTTGCGAAGTTGCGACATCTGAGGACCGTGCATAGTTCACTTATGTTATAGGTCACGTCACTGACCTGACCTGAGCTGAAAATACGGCTGATCTCACAAGATCCGGCTTGATCAAAGGTCAGGTATGCAAGTTTCAGCTCCCATCGCGGGCGTGTTCCGAGCTATTGCCAAAAAAAAGTATGGGGGCGCACCCGCCCCCCCCCCCCTTGGCCGGCGAGTGCTCGACTTCGACTATTAATTGATGGGAACATAGCACAATAGCGAATAAATAAGATAAGCACCGAATCTGTCCATCGTGCACCTGATAGGTACACCTCAAGAATTAGCATGTCCGTCCTCCAGCATCCTCAACCTCCGTGCCTCACCGGCGAGCGACGCAGCGATTCAATCCATGAAGGAACATATCCGAATTTTGCTTCCTAGATAGGCAAAACCTTTCATTAAAAGATCACAAGTTATTGCACACACCTAGAATGCAATAAATCGAGGCAAAAATGTTGCGATAAACATGTGTGCGATAAATTGAAATTTGTTCATCTGTGTTACGAAAACGCGAGAAACTAGTATGTATGATACAGAACAGAAATAATTCCGCGCATACCGCGGAGACCAGGACCCAGTCAGACATGCTAAAGATGCAGTAAAGGGAAAGTCCAAGCTATCGATTTACATTTGCAGCATCGTACCAATAATCTAAAGACAGCCTCGACGACCTGACATTGACTTTCCGATGTGCTTCAGCCAAACCATTTCAGTTTAATACATTTCCCAGGCGTTTCCGTTAATCCAAAATGGCGATTACTGTCCCAGTCGCTCACAGAAACGGCTACTTAGCTCATCAATAGCAGCTAACGCCAGCACAGTGTCTCAGACAGTCCCCAACAAAACACAGCCAATAGCACGTGACTCGAACGAACGCCCTCTATTTCGCCGAGAGAGCGAGTTTGGCACCCGCGGAGAGCGCCCATCGCTGCATCTCGATCCTCTTCCACAGCCCCCGTTGACCCGTGCCGTCCGTCTGGCCTCCGTCTCGACTCGTGGCCTAGCTGCGGAAGAGCGCAGGCTCGGCAACTGCGGCCGTACCGGTCTGCCAGAGCCCTGGGCCGCCGTATGCCGCCCGGCGGGGCCGTCAGTTCGCCACTGTCGGCGCGGCGCCGGCGCGTTTACGGCCCGAAGCACAGCGGTGCCGTCCATTCCACTCAGGCCAACGACGGCCGTCCGTCGACAAAAGCAAGCCCTAATTCGATTGAGCTGGCAGAAGAGGCCTTCCAGATTCCCACTCGACTCTCCTGCAGCGACCCGAGTCTGAGCTGTGGGCGAGAGGGACTGAGTGCGCGGAAGAGCTCCTGCTGACCTTCCGGTCACCGATGGTCCCCCGGGGGAGGCAGACGACACCACCGCGACCCAGAGTCACCGGCAGACGGCCATGGTCATTTGTTAGTGGGCGGCGGCCAACTGCGCCCTCGGGACGATACCGTGCCGGCCTAACGAGATGGCCCTTTACGCCAAGCGGCGCCCGACGAGGCAAGATAGCCAGTCACGAGGACGGCCGTGACAATCGTCGTCATTTGTCGTCATAAAAGACGAGCATATGAGACCTCAGCCGTGGTAATCCAATTATGTACAGGTTCACACTTCACCGTGACTTACAGGAGCGCCTTGCAGACGGACGCCAATTATGCAGGCCGGCGGAGTCGTGTTCCGAGCTAAGTTCAGGCTAAGAGCTGTCAATACCAGCCTGTTGGGAGCCCACGACACGTGCCTGGTTACTCTGGAACCAATAGATGAACAGCCGCCGGTGCCTGCCTCCCAGAGGTGTCATAGCCTCCGCCGCCTCCGGCTGGGCCGTTCTTGCTGAATTGGCACGACCGCAGCACACCGCTCCGGGGTCCCGTGGGCCAGCTCGCGCATTTAAGTGGCAACACTCGCCATAATGGCCCTAGTGTCCGCATGAAAAATGGATCGGCTTAGCTGCGACCCCATTTATGGCGTCGGCATTATTTATTCACGGCGATGTGTTAGAGCTGGTCGGGGCGCCATCCGACCGCCAAACCGCTGATGACGCTGGCAACAGACAGTTACCGGCAATACATCGGGCGGAGAGATTTATATAATCGGACAGCAATCGCTCCCAGAACAGGAATAGTTCCAGCCCATACCGATCACTGGGGCCATAAACTACCAGCGACGGCAGCACGATCCGTCGACCGTTATTAACGTCGCAGGCTGACGCTCGCAGCTTTGGTATCGCCCATTTGCTCGCTCGCACGACTCGCATCAGACACGAGCCCATACAAGCCGTGAAGGCCAAAAGGAGACGACACCACCCAGCGTGCCTTTTCAGAAGCCTATAGAAATGCCGATGGATGGGGAGAGAGGGGGGGGAAGGCGTCGACAGGATCCCGACGCCGGGTGGTCGTTTCTCGCAAGACACGGACAGGGACGTGCAGCGACTACGGTACAGGCCGGGACTGCGTTAGTGTGTGAGAGACCGATGGCCGTGCTCTACAGGCGAGGAGGTGGGCCGAGCGGGCAAAGACAGAGCGATCACAAAGCAGAGAGGTGACTGCACCACAGACAGATATACAGAGAGGTGACGGCCCGTCCGGCGGCGCTGGGACCGGAAGGAGAGCTGCTACTAAGTTGGCCTCGTCGCTGCCGTCACTGCAGTCCTCTGCGCCGTCACACAGCCACACGACGGGCACGCAACTCGCCCGCCGACCCGCGGCGGCATGCAAACTGGTCGCGGCACAGGCGCGCGCCGCTGTCGGTCAGTCGGTCGGGGTCGTTAGCGGGTTAGATCGGGGAGAGGGCACCCATGGACGGACGGCGACACTTACAGCAGCCGAGCTCGTCGGCGCCGTCCTCACAGTCGGCCTGTCCGTCGCAGCGCCAAGAGGCGGGCACGCCACTGGACCACACCGTCCGCGGCGCCGCAGCGAAACTGCTCGCGCCGCACTGCCGCGCCGCTGCAACACGGCGGACACACACTGCAGAGCCGACACGGGGATATAACGATACGTAGACCGAAGACGGTACCACAGACACGGAGAACGGTACGGCAGACACGGAAACAGTACGACAGACACGGAGAGGTGCCTCAGACAAACAAGCGAAAGTGTTGTCGTCGCTGCACTGCCTCGCCGCTGCAACACGGCGGACCACTCCCAGCCGATATACGGGAACGGTACGGTAGACACGGAAACTGGTACGGCAGACACGGAGATGGTAAGACAGACACGGAGATTGTGTAAGACAGACATCGAGAACGATACGGCAGACACGGAACGGTACGACAGACA
>NW_024884022.1:0-28705 GCF_019059575.1 Amphibalanus amphitrite | reverse complement strand
CCGCTATTACAATATTCCCGATATTCTTGAATCAACAAACACCATCCAAAGTCCTCCAAACACCTCAACGACCCACACAAATCCACGCAATCCACGCATCAATCCTAACGTTCGACGCATCTGCGCCAAGTTCGGTATCCTATTTCCTCACTAGCGCCACCCCTAAATTGCGGACAGTGCACGAGGCGAATAAGCCAGCGGGGCCCATTAGAACCGATCAAGGCCATATATACAGGGTGTCCCAGAATTACCCGAACATTGTTAATTAGCGTATAAATAAGGCAAACATGATTGCGCTTTTTTCTTTTTACCGTCCTATATAGTCAACTAGGGTGGCTGTCAAATAGCACATGCAATAGATACGCTTGTTACAAGATCAGCCGACAATGATGGAAAATGCCAGCCATTGCTGGTCTCAGTTGTTTCGGGTCTCCCGGAACTGGGTGTAGGCCTGTTTTCTTTGACCTCTTGCCGGAGGATATTACGATCATATAAAGATAAACTTGACATCAAAGTGTTCCCAGGCCATAAGGTATTATCCCCAAAACAAAAATTTCTGCCTACACCACTTTTGCTGCGTTTTTTACATCTGGAGTGGAGAAGCTCCATGTCTGAACATGGCGCGACTTTTGGCTTCCAACAGATTTGGTTTCCAAAACAAACCCGTTCATGGCCACTTGGTTCACGGCATCCAGTTTTTGTACTGGTAGAGTATTACCGCAATAGTACTCTACGGTTGTCTTTGGGCCATCATATCAAGCCCAATGATTGCACGGTGGCTCAAAATGTCTCACAATATGATTTTCGACGGGTGCCTGGCCGTCTCTGCTGTTGGGGCGTTGTAGTCATCTGACGTTCACACACGCCTTTTTCGGGCGGTTCGAATGACATAATACCTTCGTTAGACCACAAAGTGTGCTTCAATATACTGTTTTGTTGTATATATGTTTTTGGGATGAATTGTAGTGATTTGCGCTGCTTTTCCCGTAGTTTTCGCATATTTTGTTCTGGCGAAGGACCCCAACTTCCAAAATTTTGTCGAAGATAGTGGTGCAAGGTAGACTGATGTTTTGTAGATAATCCTGATCTATTGCTTAACTAGTTTTTAGTTAGATCGGTGACGTTTGTTGTCTATGACAAGCAACCACCTGTTTGACAACTGGTGCATGGCCCTTTTTGGCCGAGCCCAAGCTTGTCATCAGGTTTATCTCTTGCTCTCTCTCGCTTCGTTAGCTGATATAATTGCGCTTTGCTCAATCCTAACTGCATGCAGATGAGCTGCTGAAGCTCTCCAGCAAAAACCATGCCGAAAGTCCGTTTACAAAGTAGAACGGGAGTTGATTCACCATGGTTGCCTGTTAGTGGCTTAAGCTGAAAACGGAAAAGGACTACTCTTACTTGACTCTGGATAATAGGGGAAGCCGGGGTAAGCCCGGGCGCGGGGGAAGCCCGGCCACCCCGTTTCCGGCTAAATTATTCACAATAAAATGCTCAACTGTTTGTCCTTTCAGCGTGGCAGCTAAGGTAACGCCAGTAAAAAAGTTAAGGCTAACAAAAATTGCATATTGTTAAATTTATAGAGCAGAAATGATATTTTAAGGGTTTTTAGCTAAAAAGTGAGATATGTTGCACTGTTAATGTTATACCATACAGTACTAATATTTATACGAATGTTATGTAAGGGCCGTTTAAGTGTTGTAGTGAGGGGTGACGAGGCAGGCTGGCTTAAGTATGACATTTTTTTCGAACATCGCAGTTCTAAAATAAAAATTAGCACATTGGGGTAACCCCGGGCGAGTGGCCAAGCTTACCCCCAACCGAGAGCAATGCCACTAAACCACTGTTTTCCATGAGATAATAGGTACTGAGCAGGTTTGGTTTACACCTAGATCAAAGATAAATTTCGAAAATAAACATGTTATCATAGACAAAGCCAGTCATGTCACTTAAGGTCAACTAGGGTCAAACTACATTTTTGCAGATAACGCGACAGACAATGAAGCTAGAGCTTCAAAAATGGTGTCGTTGTGTTCTTCTTCATCAGCCGAGTCAAATGATATGCAATATGATGCATTAAGGCAAAAAGAAAAATAAATTTTAAGGAATTTTGAAATACACATTTTTTGTCAATTTTGCATCACGATTTTCATCGACCTGTACTGTATATGTGGTAGACGCTAGCTAAAATACCAGTAGTGACATAAACTCTAAGATGTCCAGAGCTAATCAGTACCTTAGTATTTCACTTTCCGTTAATATTGGAAGACACATAATGGTTTCATCAACTCGTTGTAAAGCGCTGGGGAGGTGGCCGGCGTTATCCCTATGCCGGGCTACCCCAGAAAAATCAACACGTTTAAAAAAAAACTCGGTTTTCTCAACCTTGTACTTATAGAGAGAGAAAATATATGAAAAATTGACCTCTCCTCGACATTTAAAATTATTTGAATAGTCAATATTACTGTATTGATATTTCGACCAACAGGTCTTCTTCAGAATAAGACAGTGTACACAAGTGTACAAGAATACAATAATTGATGCAGCAGACTTATTCCCGCGGTTTTCAAATTCAAAAATTAGCGCGGTTTATCTCGCGCTCATAAACAGTGGTACAAGTTACAACCAGTGGTACAAGAAGTTGTTAAAAAGGTTGTACCACTGTTTTATGAGCGCGAGATAAACCGCGCTAATTTTTGAATTTGAAAACCGCGGGAATAAGTCTGCTGCATCAATTATTGTATTCTCGTACACTTGTGTACACTGTCTTATTCTGAAGAAGACCTGTTGGTCGAAATATCAATACAGTAATATTTGGCAATTCAAATAATTTTAAATGTCGAGGAGAGGTCAATTTTTCATATATTTTCTCTCTCTAATATTCATAATGTTCCTCGCAAGTCGCAAGAGCGCTCCAAAGAAAACCTTATACTTATTTCACGAAACCGAATTTTTGGGAAAACACGGCCAATGAACTTAGCTAGCTAACAGGATATCAACATTTTATACAGCACGTATGGTATGTAATAAAAATGAAAAAGAGCTTACTATGCCGGGCTTCCCCGGCTTCCCCTAATTGATTCGAGTCGTTACCGGCCACCAAAAGCACACAGTCCCCAAGCTCGATAGCTAAGGGATATCTTGTAAAAGTATGATGCTTGTATATCATTAGAAGCGAGCGCAGTCGTACTTTTAGCCAGAAAATAAATGTTCGGGTAATTCTGGGACACCCTGTAGGAACCGATGTGGTTCGCAATAAAATATATGCGTTCGTAATAAATTGCTAAGATAAGGTCAATGTTCAGGTCATTCGAGGGCATCCATTGTCCATTTGGCTCGATTATTCTAAAAAAATATTTGATTTCAACGTTTAAACTTTACCTTGCACGACCAGAGGAGCAGAAGCTCATACAAATAAGTGATGGCTCCCTTATAGCCATAACGGGAGTACCATTCTTAGATAAACGGAAATAAGTCGTTAAATTTGAACTCCGACGAACAGTAAAGCATCCATGAGAGGCTGAAATCGTTTACGAATGACCGACTTAAAAAAGGTGTAGCGGGTCCAAAACTACGGTTTCATTCTTTACATGCTTATTACTGTCTGGTGGGGCAATGTGAGGGGGTTGTAAACTAATGCAAATGCATGGGTTGGATGGTCTACTTTTTACTTATTTAGTGTTAAAAAAGTTCATCAGGTTTCAGGATTTGTGGGCACAAACTATAGGTACACGCTATAAACAAGGTCATGCAAAGCGACTTGATTATGTCAACAGTGACACATGTAGGTACGGCCAGCATTTGCGGTCCAGCACCGGGAGCCCGGCCGCAGCCGGGAAGGCGGGGTGCAGGAGCGCCAGACCGTCTGGGAGGTGGCGCGCACCCCTCCTATTCACAGCGCAAGCCCGGCTCGCCTAACGGTCACCGCTGCCACTACCGTTCACATACTCCCCCTGTCATGAGACAGCAGGGATGGGAAGCTGATTGATGAGGATACCCTTGAGGTGGGTCCGAGATTTGCTCCGCTGCCCGGTACGCTCTTACAATGGGCACATCCGATGGTCGGCTCAGTGGCGGGGCCCGTCCCTTGCGCTGCCCCGGCCCACCGGGGGACCTCCTGTGGCGACACTCAGTCATCCATGAATTGAGCAACTGGTGCAGCCCAAGATGAAAGCTACTAAAAATCAGCTATAAACCTATTTTAACCAGATCGCACCGAATGTCACAAAATGTGTTCCAGATAACCGTTCTAAAATGGGTATTATCTTGTCATCTACACACTTCTTTGGGATAAACTAACTACCTGTGTTTACTTGCTGATAGGGTGGGTGTCAAGGTCACATGAAGCTGCGGAGACGATGGATTTTAAGGTGATTCCGACTCAGGCTCAGACTCCGACTACGGCAAAATTATCCGGCTTCAAAAATCGCCTCCAACTCCGACTCCGGACATTGCCCAGCAAGTCCATATAATGAAATAAAATTTATTGTCGGATATCTTTTTATCTTGCCTGAAGCGAACTTTTGCGCGTTCCAAGGCCAATGTTGCAAATAAGTGCCTACTTTTTAAATAGCATGCATAAATAAAAACAGGTTTTGACGCAGCAGCCTTCTTCAGTTTTTTTTTTTCAATGAAAACGCTGGTCCAAAACGGGGGTATGTCCTTAGCTTCAACAAAATCAGATTTTGAAAGGTCAACAAGCAAAATATCATGAAGCAACCAGGTGTCGGGCATGACTTTGAGCAATGCAGTGTTAACTTCGGAGTCGGAGTCGGTAAGATTTTAGCGACTCCAACTCCGACTCAGGGCAAAACTTCCGACTCCGACCGACTCCGACTCCGACTCCGCAGCCCTGGGACTCAGGTCAAAGTTATTTTCCTTAGATGACCTCGTTTGGCGTTTCAAAACGTCTCGGCGTAGTTTTTATGAGCTGATTACAAATTAAGCACAGATATAAACATTCCGGAACTAGTTCTGGCAATATGTTACAAAACTGACAGCGATGGTTTATAGTTTATACCTAATGGATAGCCGTCGGGACGCCGATTGACCTGACCTGACCTCGTTTGATCTACTCAAATGGATGAACACATCATCTTTGATCGTACCTAATAATTCTTAAGTTCGAAATCAGGACTCCAGAAACATAAAGCATCACTTTTAGAAGTTCTACAAGATCTCGATTTTCCCGATATTTGGTCATTGACCTGACCTTCGGCTTCCAGGTCAGACTAATGACCTATGTACAGGGTGAGTCAGAAAGATTTACCTGTTTGTTTTCAGTCCATGACTGGAAAATGTATGAACGGATTTTATTAAAATTTTGCATGCGGCCTCCAAACTGACTTGTGTATTAACATTGATATCGTTTTTGCATTTTGTCATAATTTTGATGAGCTATGGCGAAGATTATAATTAACCCTCGCCCTGGCAGGGCGCCCCGAGCTTTTTTTTGCGATGCAAACCGAAACATTAGTCGGATCGTGCTTAAAGTTTAAATGGCCTCTGGGGCATTCTTCGCGCAACTTTTGGTAAAAAAAATCAGGTCATATCAGGCCACCGAGCTGCGACGTCATAATAGTTACAACCTCCGACCGTTTTTGACAAAATCGCACATACCGTAACTGGGCGTGGTCTCATCGACAAGAACGAAACTATCCCGTGTATACACGGGATTGTTAAGCCAAATTCTAGCCATAATAAGCCATATAAGCCAAATTCTAGCATAAATTATAATTTATGCTAGAATTTGGCTATCAACTGACCGGTGTGCAACGAGCAGATATGTATTGATACTCGGCAATGGTTATTTTTGTTGTTTTGATTTTTTAATATAGGTATGTTTAGAGCTGTTGTGGCTATTTGTTTAGGCACCAAACAACATCAGTGATAGCGAGGTTATCGTTTTATTGCGTGCAAAGATATGTAGATTGTAGACTGTTCTAATTACCGCACGGTCGGGGGTAACACACCGTGACTTGGTGGAGGATTGAGGTTATACTTTTCCAGGTATGCTCAGCTCAGTTTAGTTTAGTTCATTCAATCAATCATCCATAGGCACACACCCAATGATGGATGAAGTCATCATATAAAACAAAGCTTGTCCAAAAATAAGGCTTGCATGGTGAAAGGAAGTAATATTTGCGCTACTGAAACAGTTTTTCTTTCTCCAGGGTTGAACTGGAATTTTGTGTGACAGAGTAAGCGTAAAAATATGTTATAAGTACCACACCTTACACTTCTCTTGATGCATCTAAAATGACCGTCGTGATGCGTGCCACGTGAAAAGTCAAGGCTGTTTAAGTCCTTCCAAGGACAATGAAAATGGATACCATCGGCTTCCACACGCCACGCCCGCTTTCCCTGTAGCTCAATCAGGGGACGAATCGCTGGTTGGTTCTTTTGACCCCTCCTTCCAGGGGCGTCGCCGACGGGGGGGGGTCGCGGGGGTCGTGACCCCCCCCCCACTCGCGAGAACCGGGGTGTCGACCCCCCACTTTTGGCGATGCTGAGTTTTCTTTTTTAAGCTATCATGTCAGTGAAGTTGGCGTAAGCAACCTCAATAAATACAACGTCAGATTCAGAATCGCTTCAACAGCTCCGTAGCCCTATTGCTTATAGGTCAATAAGCGGTGGGCGTGGAACATCAGCATAACAATATTTTAACCCTCGCCAGGCGAGGGCCTTTTCCATAACACGGACGGCGAGGGGGGGGGGGGTTGGTACGACCCCCCCTCGCGATTGGCTTCTATGGCACTAGAAACACTAAATGTACAGGGTAGGTGGGTCCATAGGAGATCTCGCCCCTGTAAAAGTTTGGTGACTCTAGGTCAATATTTAGGGGGGTTTTGGGGGGTATGAGTGCAAAAATTTTGCTTAAACATGTCAAACGTTTTTCGGTTATAACTTTTTACCTAGTAAAGATAGTGCAAAAATAAAAGCACCAGTAAACTCAGGACGTCCGTGCGCATCGAATGATATACTTTGTTACCCATTTAAGTGAACTCTGGAATTCAGTTGCCGCTAAGCTAGTCCAATTTTCCCCTGACCTTGTACCGGCTTTTGTGATCTGGTGACCTGACCTGAAAAGACTGGGACTTCAAATTTTCAGGATAGGTGCGAAAAGGTTGCCCCAGAAGGTATGCCAAATTTGGCGGCGCTACCCGCCGCCGTTTTTACGTTATTTGCGAAAAACCTTAGGGGGGGGGGTTGCATCAACCCCCTCGCCGGGCGAGGGGGTTGATGCCACTATAGCCACTATCTTAGTCCCTTTTTATCCCTCAAACGAATGAGCGCGCCAAAACTGACCCAAGCGTTCGTCTGATTGTCAAAATAATGGTTGCAGTCGATTCGTCGGATGACATATCAGTAACTACGAGGTACCTAACTAGCCTCAGCAGCCCTGACTACCCTCGGACCTGCCTGAGGTAGCCGGGAAATGGGGTCAGATTGTGGACCCCTTCTCGGGCTTTCCCAATAAGACGCAAAAGGGAGCCTATTGCAACGAAACTTCCTGTGACCTCGAGTTAATCAATTTTACACCTACTCTAAAAATTTTTGGCCATGATTCGAATATAGATGACCTTGGTTCACTTTTTTGAGTTTTATTTGCTTCCACTTACAAGTGAAGTTTTTGGAACTGATTTCGAGTTTAGCGCCCGTTTGAACTTAAAGAAGTAGTTTTGATAAATGGTGGTTATGTAGTAACATGTTACGAAGCTATCGTTGGTGGTTGTCACCCACTCTATGTAGATGGCCGGCAGGAAACCTGCTGGTCGACCTGACCTGACCCGACCCGATCTACCCCAAATGCATGGAGTCATCATCTTTGTCCAAAACTAACATCGAACTCGTACCCGGAACCCCGATAACAGCTACGGCTCACAAAGTTCTATAGCAGGCCAGCTTTTTTCTACTTTTGGGAGTTGACCTAAGATGACCCGGCCAAGACCTTGAAATTGGGCATCATCGGCTTTCTCTCATCACGGGCAGCATCCTCGCTTTTCCGCGAAGCTCTACCGGGGCCGAAAGTATAACTTACAAATTTAGCTCGAATGTTTGAATGGACGGATTGACAGAGCCGGAGCCCACGCTAAGCAGAGCTTGTTGCATAGACCCCGATCCCTACCGTCCGATCGCGCAATTCCGGGTATCGGGAGAATTTAGATGCCAAAGTTTAACGTGCCCTTCAAAGCCGGACACGGCCTGCCCCACTCAACTGACTTCAACTGGCTGCGGCTGCTCCCACCAACCGCAGACCATCCCCGTCAGGAGTCTCAAATATCGAGCGCCGGGGCGTCTCGAACCCGGGCTCTAACTACCGGGAGTCCAATGCTCTACCAACTGAGCAGGGGCGTCGTTTTGTATAGGCCTGGTAGGGCCCGAGCCTTACCAATGTTTATTTGGGCCCTACCAATGTTCGCTGAGCCCTACCAGTCTTTTGTCACTTATCAGTTGATAAAAAATCAAAATAAACAGATAAGCAAATATTAAATAAGCACATATGCAAGTACATAAATAAGGTTCTAGCCACAGTAGGTGCATGTAGCTGACAATGAGGTTTCACGTGTCTAGGACTCCGGTCCTTAATGGATTTTAAGAGGCTCGAAAACGCAATTGGTTATAGAGGTCCATAACTGCCTCTGAGTCCCGCATACCACGCGACCGCCCCTAATACCCCGATCCGTCTCCACACCAGCCGCTGGAGGCCCTACACCGACTTCGGAAGGTGCCGCGGTGCTCCAGAATAGGCCATAAGTATATTGATTTGAGTGGGTGATGCAGCCCGATTCCCCAGGGTTCAACGCCAGGTCATTACCGCATCAGACCCCGAAAACTGAAGCTCGTAACTACGAGGGGCGTTCAAAAAGTTTCGGGCCGAACAATGAAGGAGTTGGAATTTTGGCCTGCAAGGCGGTGTGTTAACCCTATTCCTGGCGGGCTCCGCCGGGACAAGAAACTGGCGGGGGGGGGGGCGATTCGCCCCCCCCCCCCTGAGATCTCGAGAACGAAGCAAGATAGCGACAAGCGGTAAACGGCATCGGATACGCATGGACAAGGTCTACAATTTTTACAAAAGTCATTTTCAGGTCAGGTCAAAGATGACGTCACAGGGGTCGAAAAAGTCAAAATGGCGGCGCCAGATATGGAGAGAGTTTTTATCGAATAACTTTCGAATTAGTCAAGATAGGAACAAACTAAGGGCATCATCGTGATCCTCTCGTCAATCCGCATCGAATGATATATATGTTGACCTCGAAAGGTCAAGGTCAAAGGTTGACCTCAGGTCACGTGACCTCGAGGTCATCATGTATATCATTCGATGCGTCTTGACGAGCTGAACACAATGAGACCATCCACGCGTCTGTATCTTGTTCCTGTACGGAGTTATTGGCCAAAAACCTTTGGTGACCTTTGATGACGTCACATGACCTCACAGCTGCCCAACAGCAAAACAGACCTCAAGGTAGTGAAGGTTGATCGTATATGAAGTCATGTATGGTATATGGGGGCCATTCCGACCCGTTTTAGTGGTAAAAACAGGGAGTTGATTTTTCCCCCATTGACTTATAATGGGGAGGTCGCGAAACTGACCTGACCTTAGGTCACCGATATCAAAATTCCGAGATATAAAAATTGCACATACTGGTACCCTAACTAAAGCCTGAAGAGAAGAAATTGATCGGTCAAAAACTCTAGCTCTGGCGTGATTGCAAACTTTTCTGAGGTAGGGTCACCAAACCCCGCCTCTGGTGACCTGACCTGAGGTCAGATCAACTCAAAATTTTCAGACATGTTGCGTAGAAGCCTTTTAGGGAAAGTCAGAAAATTTGAGCTTCCTAGCTCAACGCGTTTGGGAGAAATAACCAAAAAACCTCAGGGGGGGCTCCTGAGGCCCCCCCGCCAGGAATAGGGTTAAATGATGTGTTATTGGGATGTCCACTTACGCAAATTAAGTAAGTGGCCATTAATTAAGTCTCTTCTGTGATTGATTCGGGCTTCTATTCGTAGCATAGTTCGCCATTTCGGATAGGATGGGCGACGCCCAGAAGAGAGCAGTGATTCGTTTCATAGTAGTTAGTGCAGAAAAGGCACCAAGCGTTAACCCTCGCCCTGGGCATTTTTCATAACACGGCCTGGCAGGGGGGAGGGGTCGATGCGACCCCCCTCCGCTCGTCAACTTTCCAAAACAGGGGCACACAATTGATGATGTGCGTCCATTCGATAAACATCGAGGAGAGGCTATAGGGAAGCGGACGTAAAGTGTGCACCTGATCCGCGACCACGCACCTGCGTACATGGGCGGGATGACGAACAGTGAAGCGATGAGCTTCGAGTTGTTGTCGCATCCACTTTTTTCTCTCCGAACCTTGCACACTCTGGTTAGTGGTTGCCACCTCTTCCCCAACATAAGAAAATTAGCAGCGGCAACCTCGCTAACAGCAGGGAGACGAAATCAGCCGTCTTGGACGTGCAGGATGGGTCCAAAACCCACTTTGTTATGGAGGCCTTAGCCTCTTAGGGGCTCTCGCGAAGCGCTGCGCGAAATGTATTTGTCTTAACGGTGTTTTTTGAATAAATGAACTTTTTGGTCTAATGAGTCGATGCTGTATCTCTCTGCTCCTTCATGGTCGGGCCCGTAGCTTTCTGAACGCCCCTCGTACTGTCATCCTTTTATTTTGGCAAGCAGGTCTTTCTAACTATCGTTGTGTTCCAGTCCTCGTTAGTTGTCGAACCCTTCAATTGGTGTGGGTCTTCAAAACCGTTCCTGGCCCCGCAGCCGTCTTTTTTAGTCGGCTTGGGCCCTCAAAGCTGTTCCTGTCCCCTTTCAGCACAGCCGTCCTTTTAAGTCGATGTGGGCCTCTTTCAGAATGGCGAGCATTCCTCCGACACTATTGCCTATATAACTGCACGTTTTGTGCAAGCGTCCAGTGTGGACCCAGATTTCCAAAGTTTTTTTTTGTGTTTTTTTTTAGATTTCGGTTAGTCTTGTCAATGACCAGGCGAAAAATAAGTGGCCGAAATCCGATGAGAAAGGCAGATTGGGGGTACCCTACCCTTGTAAGCGCCGTCCTATATGGCCAACCGCCGCCTTTGGGCACTACCAATCATTTTCGGAAACGACACCCCTGCAACTGAGTTACGGGACAGGCAAATCTATAGGAATGACAGATTGCAGCTTTTAGAGGCATTAAAACTGAACTGAACATGACATTGTGACCTGACCTCAGGTGGCCTTGCTTGATTTTTATGCACGATGCAAAAGTGATGTACCTATGTAGTATACGTACAATAAGATACACCACTGCTTTCGTGGCGCTGCGCGCCGAGATTTTTCTCACACATGAAAACCGGGAGTGTGGCTAATAACACCTCTACCCATCTAGACGAGACCGGAAACCGACCCCACCCCCCACTCAAACAATCCGTGGCGACGCCCCTGCCTCCTCCCCCTCCTGCAATTTAAGTAGCCGCTGCGAACCACTGGCGGATCCTGGGGGGGGTCCACGGGGTCATGACCCCCCCAAAAGGTCTGAGAGGGTCATTTGACCCCCCCCAAAAGCCGAAGACCTAAATGCGCTATAGACGCCGTCTTGCATGCTCAAAATCACCTGTCAAACACTTCTGAGCTAATACCTTTGTTTTTCTGGATCGTGTTGCGTGAAAAGGCGTATTGAAGACAGAATCTTACTCGTTTTTGTCTCAACCGTGCGAGCACCAGGGGATGATCCAGGAAAACTCCAAGGGGATGGTCATGAATTTAATTCGTGGTGCCCCTACTATACGCAAATTAAAAACTCAACGGATTTGGTCACTTAATTTTGGTGATGTCCTATTTTCATTTTTTATTTTGTTTGTTTTATTTTTAGTGCCCCTGGGCCCTGGCAGGTCAAAATCACGTCTGAGGCGAAAGAAATTCACGGGAATCCCAAAAATCACGTCAGGACATTCGGGCCCTCTGACCAGCCTGACAGCTAGGGCCCTTCTTACTTCCTGGGCCTCCAGTGAATAACCGCTAGTGTCTGTGTCTGACCGCTAGGGCCCCTCTGACTCCTCAGTAGGTAGGAGGCCCTCTGTAGAGGAGGTCCTCTGTAGAAAGGAGGCCCTCAGTAGAGAGGAGGCCCCCTGTAGAGAGGAGACCCCTTTAAAGAGGAGGCCCTCTGTAGAGAGGAGACCTGCTGTAGAGAGAAGGCTCTATGTAGAGAGGAGGCCCTGTGTAGAGAGGAGGCCCTCTGTGGAAAGGAGACCGCCTGAATGCAGAAGGCCCTCTGAAGAGTGGAGACCCGCTGTAGAGAAGAGGCCCTCTGAAGAAAGGAGGCCCTCTGTAGAGAAGAGGCCCTCTGAAGAGAGGAGGCCCTTTGCAGAGATGAGGTCCTCTGGCTCTTTGAAGAGAGGGCCCTCTGTAAAGGAGGCCCTCTTAAAGGGAGAGACCCTCAGTAGAGAGGAAGCCCTCTGTAGAGAGGAGGCCCTGTAGCTTCTGTAGTTAAGAGGCCCTGTGAAAAGAGGAGGCCCGCAGTAGAGATCGGTGGTCCTCTGTAGAGAGGAGGCCCCCTCTGTGTTTTGACAAATGTTTTTGCAAATTTTTCGCGGCGCTTCGCGCCGCCGATTTATGTACATACGTACAGGTCAATACGAAATCTTGACTGTAATTACATAAACCAACCGTGTCAAATTGAATCAGAATTCATATGTGTGCTGTAAAGGAACTCCGGCTTGTACTGCAATGCTAAAAGGGTGGTAAAATTTGTGTTTTGGAGCTGTGTTTCGACACATTCTTTTGCAAATTTTCTCGGCGCTTCGCGCCGCCGATTTATACACCAATCAATAAGAGAAAATAACAGTGACTGTAATAACACCAACCGTGTCAAATTGAATCGGAATTCATATGTGTACTGTGAAGGAACTCCGGCTTGTACTAGCATGCTAAAAAGGTTGTAATATTTGTGTTTTAGAGCTGTGTTTTGACAACTTTTTTTTGCAAATTTTTGCGGCGCTTCGCGCCGCCGATTCATACACAGGTCAATAAGAGAGATCGTGACTGTATGCTACTATTTACTAATGCATTAGGCTAAAAGTGAGGTAACTATATCTACTTCTGGGTTTTTAAGTCGGTCGACCCGCCTCCCCCCCCCCCAGTAAAAAATCCGTGGCGACGCTCCTATATAGGTGGGTTTCACTAACTAAAACTACTGAGCCGAGTGACTTACGATAAAACTTCATCTTATAAACGACGAAGATCAAATGTCATTTTTTGATCTCGACATACTCGCTCCCTACCCCCCCCCCCCGGTCGTCAGAATTCATTCACCAGACCTGGTATGTCGGCCGACTGGTGACCCCCCCCAAAACGACCCCCTAGATCCGCCCTTGGCGAACACTAATTCGTGCAAGGGGTCATTTTCACTTCTCCTTCGGACGCCGCAGCACGCTACTTCCCGCCGCGCGGGGGGCCGAGGGACGCTACCTCCCGCCACACCGGATGACCATCGGGCCTGGGCGCCGCCGCGGCGGGCGATGGACGGCGCTACCTCAATTCAATCTCGAGAAAATCAATCACAAGCACACTGCCAAGTAGTGTACCAAGGTGGTCCAAATTTGTATCCGCCCCTCCTATTGGTCAACGTCACGGCCGCCACAGGGATGCATTACGTCATTCCCGTCTGCCAACGACCAATCACAGTATGGTACTTGCGTCTTCATGGTCCCTTCAAATCCTGGGGCCGAACGTAACCTGGGCCCCTGTGTAACCTTGGTCCCGGTGTAACCTGGGTACAATTGTACTCTGGTACTTATGAATGTCACCCGTTTGGTACTTCTTCACTACTTCTTAGAAGTACCCGTTAGTACCGATCATGTCTCACATAATAAGCTATTGGAACAAAAATATCCATGTTCTTCTAATTATTCTCCTTTCACACTTTAAATAAATACTTTTGAAATGCATTTACTAATAAATTTCACAAAAACGGCTTGAAATTTTACGTCAAAATACTTACTCCAATTTCCACCATGAAACCAACACTATCCCAGCCAGCAATTTTGCTCCGGGCCCAAGCAGGCTCAAGTGCGGATTGCCCGAGATTTTTAGTCGGGCTAAAGTCGGCTAGGGCTTGGGCTAAAGTCGGCGTATGACACAAATACGCCGACTAAAGCCCATGCTCTGCCGGAGGTATGCCCGCTCTGCGAGCTCTGGACAGCCGTAGTTTAGCCCTAGTTCAGCGACGATTGGCGTTAGCCCGATTTAAGCCCGAGCAGTGAATCCATTTATATAATGGAGATTACTCTGGGCCCGAGCGGGCTGAACTCCGGCAAGCCCACTCTGTGTGCCCTGTCTATCCCGACTTAAGCCATAGAAGTGAATGGGGTTTATACATTGCAAACTGCTGTGGCTTTGCTCGGGTTCGGCTCGAGTGATGGCTCCTGTTTTCTCAAGTCTCGACTTGACTTCATCTTGCTTTTGCTTCACACTGGATCAAGTAGCAAGGAGCAGCCAATGCACTTTCAGCAGGTTGTGCGGTTTCAATGCATATTTAAAATTGTTACGGTCACTCATATCTCTGTTAACCGGTCATCGAGGCTCGAGCATTGCAAAAGGAAAATAGTGGTTGACTTTGATTGAATGTATATTTCAAACGACTACAGACACGTCAAATGAATCACAAATACATGAAACAGTGGACTGCAAACTGCAGCAGTAATATGGCATGAGTCATGAAAAAACGCCATCAAAACTATAAAACAATCACAAGGCCCGCTAGCCTCCCTCCCCGTTCATAATACTTGGTTAAACACTCAACTGAAAGCATAAAGTAAGGAAGGCAAGTAATCGCTCATAAGACAAAAAGCAATAAGCAAACAATCGTTTATAAGGAACTTCACTCTGGTGAATGGGAGCTTTGGAGGCGTCTGACTCCTCCACACACACACACATCTGCAGTAGGTGGTCGGCCATCTTTCGGCGCAGTTTCCATATATGTAGGTATACCTACTTAATTATAAGCAGGCAGTTTCCGCTAAACCACTTGGCGAGGGCGACTGCGGCGTCCACCCGGTCCTGGTTTGTATAACTATTCCATTTTTTGGAACCATTTGCTCTAATGGTACGTACCTGAAAAAGAGATTAATTGGTTTAATTTACATTGCATGTTTGCTTGAAAAATAACTTATTGATCCATTAATACTGTAAAAACACTTCTCATTGATCCGTATAAAATGTTCATTTGATTTTAAATGCGGACAGAGAATGAGCGTGCTCGGTGATAAGTAGATAAATATTTGTGTTTTGTATTTCATTTTCCTGGGTCAGAAGTGCTGGTATTTCACAAAGATATAAAGGCACGGAATGCAGCTTTTCTGAGCGAGGGTATAAGTCGCCAGGCTGAACAGCTATTCAGCTTCATGTTTGATGGCGTCAAACTCAGTCAAAATCATGACGTTTACATACGATCAAGCGCACCATTCAATACACTTACCTACCGTAAAACTCCATGCCAGTCCACTTGATAAGAGCAGTGAGCACTATCCCTTCTTCGCGCTGTCACGCGCGCCCAAACATCAACCACCAAATGCCCCAACACCGGTGTGTCGTTTCGTCGCACAGCGCACAGACTGTCACAAACGCTGCACATGATTGGCGCAGAACTGCGCATGCGCGAACAGCCGAACAAGTATGGCTAAGCTCGGGCTTTACTCCAGTTAGCCGAAGGACACAGCCAGCTTGATCAGCCCGCGCTCCGCCCAAGTTAAGCCTGTTTTGGATGCTCGGGCAGATGTCGGGCTGAGCTACTGCTATCCGCACGTGGGCATAGCTGCGGCATGCCCCAGCTCAGCCCTAGTAAAAAATGCATTGGTTTTGATCAAAGTGGGCAAACCCAAGCTAAGCCCAAGCTGCCCGACGCCTGCCACAGTTCAGCCCAAGCGAATTGCTGGCTGGGATATTACTTGCTTACAGACCCGTGCGCACAGTGCGCGCAGTTTTATCGTGACGTCAGAGGGTGCTTCCTCAGTGGCGCCCCCTGGCGGGGAACGCGTGCAAAAAGTCCAGCTCTTAGGCATGTCCAAAAATGTGGTAGGTTTGCAAAAAGTGTTACCTCAAAGCCACAGGGGAGCAATGCCGCTTCAACCCTATTGGCCGTAGTGTCTAACGGTGGCGGCCATATTGCGCAGACCAAGAAACGGCTGCCGCCTGTGTTGAGGAATAGGGAATTCGGGACCTCGATTTACGTTTGCGGCCGCCGCATCCGTTACGTTCAAGTTACGTAGATACGGAACCCGGCATCTTACGCAGAATTGAGTGGGGAACACGATCGTATCTTCAGAATTCCTCAAATTCACTCGCCGGACCTACATTTGCCCCGGCCGAGGGGGTTAATTGAACCCACCTCGCTAATGCGCCGCTAATTAAACTAGAATTAAGCGGTAAATTGGTCGTTTGCGACAAAGGATAGTGCAGAGTGACTGGTAGGAACCCACTGTAAAGGTCCCGGGTCAACCGGTGACCTCTGAGGTCAGGTCAAGTGATCTAAGGCACGGGTTCGGTTTTTGGTAAATAACTTCGCCAAAAATGGCCGTAGAGCCGCGATTTTGGCATCATCGTGTTCAGCTAGCTCAGGCGCATCGAGTGATATACTTTTTGTTCGGGTCAGGTCAACTTAGGTTGTTGACCTCAGGTCAAGGTCAGGTCAGCACCCCCAGGTCACGAAATTGGTCGAAAGAGGTCATGTCGCATATCATTCGATTCGGCAGGTCTTCCTGAGTCCATTGGTGGCTTTCCCGACTCGCTAGCTCAATTTGATCGGGAGTTATTGAAGAAAAACTGTGACCCTTGTGACGTCACAAATGACGTCACGCAAGGGCAACAATGCAAATATGAAGCATAGAACCTTGCAAGGAGTGCATGAAATCATGATTTTATATGCTTGAGATAGTTTCAGATCATTCTCGGCGCCAAAATAGCAATTTTCATATTTCCCCATTGACTTATAAAGGGCTTAACGTATTAGTTTCTTGTATCTGAGAATTTTTTAGGATTTGATCTTATTCTCCACTCAATTCTGCGTAAGATGCCGGGTTCCGTGTCCACATAGCTTGAACGTAACGGATGCAGCGACCGCAAACGTAAATCGAGGTCCCGAATTCCCTATTCCCCAACACAGGCGGCGGCCGCTTCCTGGTCTGCGCAACATGGCGGCACCGTTGGACACCATCTGGCGGCCGATTCGCATTCCACATTATATACCGGGGTTACATGAGCGATCCGTTCCAAATACGCACTACGGTAATGCGCATCAGCTCCCCACAAACGGATCTACGGCACCGGTTACATGAGACTAATTCGTTTTATCTACGTCAAACGGATCTTGTTTGGCTCACCCGGGCTGACTCCTCGACGGCCGGTAATTCGCATCACAAACGGAATAGGATTAGCGTACAGTCATGGCGCAGTTGCGGCATTTACCGGGACGACTGAGCTAAATTTTAAATACTTATATCATTTGATAGGCTCAAAAACATTTAAAATTAACATGAAATCAAAAAATGAAAACAAAGTTTTCTTGTTTTAAGTCAGTGGGCACTGATTCGCCATGCAGCGACAGCAGGGTGGTCAGAAAAAATTATCTATCAAAATATTTCATTCATTTTATTTCACATGCAAAGACTAAACCAAAATACCAACATTTTTTTTTGCTATTTTCTACGAGGCAGCCAATAAAAAAAAAATGATTAGTATTTTGCATTTTGACGCTTCCAGTCAGCAAAGAATAGTTCTTGTGAAATACGGCCCGAATCGTGTGCCTCGGACGTTTCGGTTACATGAGCGATCCGTTCCAAATACGCACTAAGCTAATTCGCATCAGCTCCCCAAGAACGCATTCAGAGCACCGACTACATGAGCAAATTCGTATCAGTGACGTCAAACGGATCTAGTTTGGCTCTCGGCCCGATGCGCATTACAAACGGAATAGCATACAAATGTGGCGCACTTCCGTAGCAATAGAGGTGACTAAATTAAAAATTTATTATCTTATGTCTTTTTTGCATTTAATCTGCTCAAAACATTCTCAATTAACTTAACAAAAAAAGGTTGAACATAAAGTTGTCTTGCTTTGACTCATTGGGCAATTGCCTCTCTTGATTCGTCTGTAGTGCTGTCAGAAAAATGTTTCAACTGAAATTATGTGGATATTTACTATTTGGTTTTCTCTAAATTTTTTGTTGAAAACTTGACAACATACCGACATATTTTTTTAAATATTATTTCAAAAGAAGAAAATGAAAAAATACCTATTATTTTGCATTTTAATGTTTCTTTTTGCGAAGAAATAGTTCCTGTAATACGTATCTTGGTCCTATTCGCTTCTAAGCCTCTTTCCCAGCGGATTTTGTTCGGACCGCCGATTCGTATTAGCAGGTGGATACATGAGTCGGTAGTACGCTCCTGATTCGCATTAGCGGTGAATCCGATCGTGATACGTATTTGCTTTGCTCATGTAACCGCGGATCGGATCGCCGATTCGTACTAGCAGGTGGCTACATGAGTCGGTAATGCGTTCCTAATTCGAATTAGCGGCTAAATACGTATTTACTGTGCTCATGTAACCCCGATAATAGAGTTCAGTGCTCAAAGCTAAGAAATTTACCGGGGTTACATGAGCAAGTAAATGCGTATCAGGAACGGATTTTCCTATTCGCTCACCATTGTAGTCCGTTTGTAATGCGTATTAACTCTGCTCATGTAACCCCGAGCATTGTCCCTTTGGCCTTGTGAATGGGAAAAAGACAGAGCCACTGTCCATCACGTAAAAGCTAGCTGTTTTGAGGAAATCACACTGTATTGGTATGTTATTTTTGTATCATGAATCACATACAAACCAATCAGTATTTGTGTAAAATGGCAAAATGAAATTTTTAAACCCCTAATTATCATTGCTGTAGTGCTTTTATATTATTTATATGGTTTTTATCTGTTGCTTCAGTTTTTGTATTCTTGACATTTAAAAATTGTGAATTGTTATCAAATGTAGTGAAGGTAAAGTAGGTGAGAGTGGGGAAAGATGCCCAGGGTTTTACTATGTCATATATTATTCGAAAATGACGATTGGAAAGCAAAAACTTGTAGTTTCAACGGAAGCCGACATCATTTTTCTCCAAAAATATCACACCTTCGTGCTTGAAATATGATAACGTTTTTTGCATTTTCCTGAAGAAGTGAAAGGGGGCATCTTACCCCACAGGGTGGGAAAGACGCCCCCTGGCGTTGGGTAAGATGCCCCCTGCACTATAAGTGACATAAATGGGCACGTGAGTCGCCTGAACGAATCAGTAGTCCCTTCGGGCCTGCAGTAGACACCAAACGTCATCGTAAGGGCCCTCAAAAGTAGTCGTAAGGGGCTTCAGAGGTCATCGTTAGGGCCATCATAGTCCAGCGCGGCCAAGCAAGCCTCCGTGGTGGCGTTCGGAGACCACTGTGGGGCCCTTATAGGTCTTCATGATGCTTGAGGGCCCTCGAGCCCATCGTGGGGACCTCAGATGCCAGCGCGGCCCGTGGAGCCAACGTGGGAGCCCTCAAAGGATGTCGTGAGGGGCCCTGGAGCCAATAATGTGGCCTACAGAGGCCGTCGTAAGGGCTCTCAGAGTCAGATGCCGCCCAAAAAGTCGCTGTATGGGCCGAGAGACCGGCATGGGGAGCACCCGACCGTACTGGACTCTCAATAGTCCCAGATCGGCTTTTGTCTCTCATCCACTGAACTCTATAATGTGGAATGCGCATCGGCCGCCAAATGGTGTCCAACGGTGCCGCCATGTTGCGCAGACCAGAAAGCGGCCGCAGCCTGTGCTGGGGAATAGGGAATTCGGGACCTCGATTTACGTTTGCGGTCGCTGCATCCGTTACGCTCAAGCTATGTGGACACGGAACCCGGCATCTTACGCAGAATTGAGTGGAGAACAAGATGAAATCCTAAAAAATCATCAGCTATAAGGAACTAATACGTTAAACCCTTATAAGTCAATGGGGAAATATAAAAATTGTTATTTTGGCGCCGAGAATGATCTGAAACTATCTCAAACATATAAAATCATGATTTCATGCACTCTTTACAAGGTTCTATGCTTCATATTTGCATTGCTGCCCTTGCGTGACGTCATCTGTGACGTCACAAGGGTCACCATTTTTCTTCAATAACTCCCGATCAAATTGAGCTAGCGAGTCAGGAAAGCCACCAATGGACTCAGGAAGACCTGCCGAATCGAATGATATGCGACATGACCTCTTTCGACCAACTTCGTGACCTGGGGGTGCTGACCTGACCTTGACCTGAGGTCAACACCCTAAGTTGACCTGACCCGAACAAAAAGTATATCACTCGATGCGCCTGAGCTAGCTGAAAACGATGGTGCCAAAATCGCGGCTCTACGGCCATTTTTGGCGAAGTTATTTACCAAAAACCGAACCCGTGCCTTAGATCACTTGACCTGACCTCAGAGGTCACCGGTTGACCTGAGACCCTTACAGCGGGTTTCTACCAGTCACTCTGCATTATACTTTGCCGCATACGACCACTTTACCGCTTAATTCTAGTTTAATTAGCGGTGCATTAGCGAGGTGGGTTCAATCAACCCCCTCGGCCGGGGCAAATGTAGGTCAGGCGAGTGAATTTGAGGAATTCTGAAGATACGATCGTGTTCCCCACTCAATTCTGCGTAAGACGCCGGGTTCCGTATCTACGTAACTTGAACGTAACGGATACGGCGTCCGCAAACGTAAATCGAGGTCCCGAATTCCCTATTCCTCAACACAGGCGGCAGCCGGTTTCTGGTCTGCGCAATATGGCCGCCACCGTTAGACACTACGGCCAATAGGGTTGAAGCGGCATTGCTCCCCTGTGCTCTCATCACAGGTATGTAATAAATGATTTGACAGGCTGCTTGAAGGACAGCCTACGGATTTAGGGGGGCGTCTTTCCCCATCAGGACAGGGGGCATCTTACCCCAAGGTACCGAGGTAACATTAAATCAGTACAATTTGTTAGCCATAAAACTACACCCTGAAACAAACTGTTTGGGACACAGTACACGCATGTTAATTTATCACGACTATGGCACGGGACGCAAAAATTATCTACCTTCTTTGATATTTACAATGTTTTGACACCAAAATATTTTTTTGAAAGCAGCAAATAAAAAACATGCAATCACCAGCCAGCCGTTGCCCAACTGAGCCTCGCAAATTTTTGTGCAGTTAACAAGGCAGGCTTCCGCTTTACGCTAAGAACATTTATTTCCAGGTTCGATTCTTTGTTTCGCCGCTAGAGGGGGTAGGGCGTCTTTCCCACCCTGGGCATCTTACCCCACTCTCCCCTACAACAATGCTATAGGTATTAGTTGTGGTGCTGAGGATACCACTAAATGAGAATAATAGCAAGATAAATGCTGTATTCTTGCAAGTCATTGTTGCCTATCTGTTAACATTACCTGTGAATCAAAATAATGATTAGCCAGCTGATGGGGAATCAATATTATGATTATCTGTTTAAAGTGAATCAATTCCTTGATTGCCTTTCACTACCTATAGAATTCAAATTGTTATGATAGGAGCAATATTATTTTGCTTAGGAGATAGTTCAAGCATTTCTGTTCAAGATCAGGCATGCTCCTTCTTGAAACACTCTCTTATTTTTATGTGATTGGTAAGTTAGAAATGGTCTGCATTTATGCCCAAAAGGAATCAATCTTTTGATGCCTCCATATTTTGATTCCAAAGGTCTAGTTTGCCCAACTGACTTTGACTTGCACTACAACTAGGCTTTAAATCACCAGACTTTGTTGAAAATGATATTGCATATTAATATTGAAATAAAGTGTTGTCTTCAGAATTGTGATCATCTTCCAGGGTTCAACAGGCATTATTATTAACCCCAGATCAAGATACCAATACCAGTCGAAGTCATGGTGGTGGAGGTAGGCGAGCATGAGCAGGCGATGGATTCTGGTGCTGCACATTCTGAAGGTATGTTAAAACAAGTAAGAATCACCCACTCTAGATAGATGAAGATGCACTTGCTTTTAGTACACTTGATGAAGTACACTTGATGAAGTACACTTGATGAAGTACACTTGATGAAGTACACTTGCTTTTCAGGAATGTGGTATTTATTATTCACTGTGCTTAAACCTGTAGCAGCTTCTTATGGTTTGGGTCTGCTGGGAGTAGGTTTACGTTTCATAGCTACTGATGTTGCGTTAGTGTCATTTCATAAGCTTATTGGGATGCATATTTATGGATGGATCTGCCCAAATAGGTCTGATTTACCATATTCAACTGCTCCTTCATCAAACAAATAACAATCTATTTAAGGTCATGGCATGTTATCATCACAGAGGTGGGCAGTGACTCACGACTGTATGCAGGTTCATAGAATGTTTGAATTCAATGGCTCCAAATAAATATTCTTGCCCTAGCTCTGAGCATGTCATCCCTGGTGGCTCCTGGTAATCTTTATAATGGTCTGGTAGGCATCACTCGGGCTCATCAGTTATCACAGCAAAGGTATGGTAAATTCGTATTTGAAAATATGGAATGAGTGAGACGTCGCCCGATCGTCGTAATGGTCATAAATTGAAATACTGCTGTAAAAACTCGCTTCGTTTCGTGTCCATAATTCGTGCATGTGTCTTCGGTCTCCCTAGGAAGCACGGGACGGGCAATGACGGTTGACGTGAGCGTCCGATGTTGGAAGCAGCCAGCGCTGTTTGCGACTGGCGTGGCCCCAGCTTTGGCTTTGAGAACCGACTTCAGTGACGACTCTATGTTGGATGCTATGCTCGTTAACTTTGTGATCTTCGAAGAATGAGCTGTTATTCAATGTAGCACGAAGAAATCATTTTAATAGCCCTGTCATTTGTCATTTCTGACTATCAATATGAATACGATATGCACTAGAAAACATCATCGATGCGTTCGTTTTCAGATTAATCGACGAAATATGCCTATTATGTTTGACAGACGCATCTTCAGACATGGAGGAAGTTGAAGACGTCGCCACCTCTGCACCAGCAGAAGGCAATGAGGGTTGGGCGGACGTCATGTCCCGGCTCCTAAGTGCACCAGCGCCGAAAAAGAAGTATGTCATCCTCTCAAAGGCCAAAAAAGCGTTACCAAAGGATGATGCAGAGGACGAACCAGAAGAGGAAGCCTCCGATCCGGGCTTCGATGTAGAAGGCGCGGAGGCAGCGCCGATTGAGAAGAAGAAGCGAAAGACTGCCAGGTCGCATGCGGCGAAACGTAAAGAATTGGTTGAAAAGCGGAAAAAGGTAAGTAAAATAGTATTCGTTCATCGCCGATTGATTTAAATTAAAATGGAAGCTCAGCTAGTTTTTTTTTTAATTCGCGCAAGCCTCACACGTAGAGAATGGCATCTGAAATGCAAGGACATAGAGCTTTTATTAAGTGTTTGTTGGCTTATCGAATCGAATTATCTTTGATATGCTGCGTGTAACACCACGTATTTTTCAGCTCAGAGAATGGGAAATGATGGGACGAAAGAAGCCAGACATTCGAGAAAAAGATCGAGAAAGAACCTTGTGCAAAATAGCAACACGGTAAGTAAGCAATAGCACTGCGCTCTGCAAAGCAGTAATATGCATTGTAACGTCCATGCATGATTACGTCATTAAATTTTATTTGTAAACCGTAGATCTGGGCGTGTGGAAAACAAAAAAAAATCGTTAAAGGTAGTGTGCCAGCTTTCCTGGACCGTATGGAGTTAATGGCCCAGATAAGGAGAACCGGATTTTTAGAACTTATCCATAGGGGAAAGTGGGGTAAGACGGGCACCTTAACTTTGGAGCCATTTTTCGGCCGGTTAGAAACATCATAGAAACGGGAAACTGGGTGAAAACCTTTTTCAGACATTTTACTTTCATTTGCCAGAAGATGAGACTTAGACCTGATTCAACAAATAAACTGCAGCTATTTTTGCAAAACCTTGCAAAAACCCGTCTTACCCCACCCCATGGGGTAAGACGGTCACATGGGTAGGGCAAGACGGCCAGCTTCTTTCACCGATCAGCGCAGCTCGCAACAAATGCCCGAGATTAGCCGCATTTATACAGTCGCTCGTTGGTCTCAAGTGCTTCGGAAATGGCAGTATACGAGATTCGTGCAGAAGGCGTATGCTCCTATATAGGCCCTAGTTCAGAAGCCATGTAGAACCGTTTTTCACATTCATTATTCGAGAATAAACTGTGCCGAAGGAATATTGCTAACATGTCTGTGAGTATCGGAATCGAACATATTCTTATTAGAAATGCTTCTTTTTTCCTACAGCAACAAAAATATTTTCACCATTACAGACCCATTGGGTTCATAGTTGCCCGTCTTACCCCAAACTCAATGTCAGAAGTTCAGCACGATTTTTCGCTGTGGACAATTTGATGCAGACAAAGCAAATCCGCCGTAAATGAACACTGTTGGCATATGAGTGTACCACAAGTGATTGCGAGTTTTTAACTCTATAGTGCTGTACACAAAAGCTTGCACAATACATTATGGATGTTTTCAATGAAATGAGTGTTTTAAAGAAATCAAAATAAAAGATTATCGAACTGAACACAAATTCACCAGACTTGAATGGTGGTGTGTAGTGGGAAAGGCAATTCTGGTCCTAACTTTTCTTGCTCGTAGCGCTATTGGTTTGGTCTGCAGAAGGGGTGCCCGTCTTACCTACCCTGACCGTCTTACCCCACTTTCCCCTACCTTCAAAACTCATGGAAACGTCTTAAATTCTTCAAATTTTGAGTACCCCAGTGCGAAATTCGCCCCGACGGGTTGTCGGTCGTACCCCAACCACATTTCACACCACTATGAACAATAAATGCACACACTGAAATCGCTATTACCGATATGCTCATCCAATCAAGTTTCGATAAACCCGTTCATCATCATCTCCTGCGGTTTCGAACACGCCTGTTAGGTGGTGCGGTAGACCGCGCCCAAAGCCAGGGCCCCGGTAACGTGAGGTAGCCGAGTCGGGGCAGCGTGCGCTGACCCAAGCCGGGGCCGCGCGTCCTCCCGGTGTCATGTGATAGCCCGGGGCTGCCCGCGGGGATGCGGTAGACCGCGCCCAAAGCTGCGGCCCGGCTTGGGTCAGCGCACGCTGCCCCGACTCGGCTACCTCACGTTACCGGGGCCCTGGCTTTGGGCGCGGCTTCTGCTCATACTTTGTGGTGCGGTGGTGGTGCGTCGGGCCGCGCGCTCTGACTTCGGCCAAGAAAATGCGTCAGCTGATCATTGTCATTTCTGCCACTTGTGTGTGGTGAAATGGGGTCATAACTTAAGAGACGGCTTTTTCATATCAATTATTTTACATAAAATCATATTTCAAACCATAAATAATGTTCGACAGCCAAATAAAAGAAACAATACCAATACAGGCTTACAGTTTAAGGCTCGACATTGTGTTGTCTACGATTAGACAGCTGATAACTCATTCCCGTACGTCGTAACTCTATAATGACCTTTGCTTATTGTCACATGTGCGCCGCATTCGCGATTGTTGCCGACGCCTGTTTGCAGCTCAGTCCACTACAGTTGTTATACATATCGAAAAACCGATAAACTTTTAGGCGAAAAAAGGCACTATTCCAGGCCCATTTTGATTTTTTTGCGATATTAGGTAAAAACAGAAGCTTCTTATCCTAGGAAAAATAAAATGGAAAATCTTTTAAAGGTGGCACACTACCTTTAATGCAAAAAAATGGGTTATTTCATTTTGTATTGAATATTGAATTAGTAGAAAATTGTACGTGAGCTGAGCTTGCTGATTTGTTCGAAATAATTTTCTTACTATTTTTGTGGTGTTAATTCTTTGACATCCTTGAAATCCTGCGCTCAGCCCTATTCTACACGACCCACGCTACCCCCAATTTAGCCCGGATGAACAGAGGGCTGTTCACGGGCCCTGTGTGCGGTCGTACCGCACACAGCCTCCAAGCTCCGCCCACTGCGTCCCTACGTCAGCATTCCGTCACCGCACACAGCGACCGCTGTGGCCGGTCGGGACTGGCCACAGCGGACCGTCCACCGCACGCAGCCGTGACGTCAGAGCCGCCTACCCATCCCCTACCCCCACGCCTGCTGGACGCAGCGGGCCACCGCACACACCGCACGCAGCAGTGTGCGGTGCCCGTGAACACCCCTCCGGTGGTACGCTCTTCCCACCACGGTCCGCCCACGGGTGCTGATGACTCAACACATCACCGTTCTCCGATCCGCCAGTGGCGGTGCAGCTGTTTAACGCCGTCAGGAATCAGCAGGCCGAGGTGCAAGCCAGCTGAAGGAGCCGCGGCTCCCTGAGGAAGACTGAGAAGGCCCTGAAGGCGGTCAGCAAGCAGACGTTCATGGACCGGCTCCGGATGGCGCCGATGCCGAGCCGGCAGAACAGGTGGACACGACACGGCACACTTCGGAGTAATTGGTGGCGCCTGCTATGCTGCATGAGGCTTCGATACACTCACAGGATTTCCGTTGCATTGTTGTTTTACTTTGTCGACCTTAATGCAAACTGTATTGTCAATAATATTATGTGGGACTATTTAAGGACATCAGCTAGCGCTTAAAACGACATAGTATCATGACAAGACATGGCAGAACAATTACATGATCAAGTATTTCTTGGTTGCAATACTGTAACGGCGGCCGCTGAGGCCCTGTTGACTCACTGCATCCCTCCGTGTGTCCTCAGTCGGCTGAGTCGGTGACCGGGCCACGTGGAGTTGTGCTGCGTGACGACTACCTGCCCGAGCCGGCCACAAGGACTGGGACCAGGACAGCGACGCGCAGGAGGACAGCGGCTCGGCAGGCGACTCGGACGACGATCTCTGAGCGGCGACGGGCTGGGCTTGGACAAACTGTGACGGACAGCTGGTTGGGCTGGGATCATCATCAGTCATCACTGCACGACCGTCACTGCGGTGCGGCTGTCAATGTTGCGAGCTGCCGCGCCCCGTGTCCCTGGTGCGATGGTGTCAGTTGTCCCTCCTCGGCATTGTGGCTGCAGATTGTATTTTAACCTGTATGTCTTTTTTTGCAGTAATATATGACCGCAATGTATTTGTCTTGAGATGTTTTGGGCAGCAAAGTATTAACCCGCGCCCTCTGGGGGGGGTTTTTGAACACCCCCCCCCTTGTGGTTTTTCGCGAATATCTCAAAAAAGGCGGCGCGGAGCGCCGCCGTTTTTGGTACACCCTTATCAGCATCAATTCTACACATGTTGTGAAAATTTCAGACCAAGGTCATTCAAGGTCTCCCAGTCACTTGAAGTGACCTCACCTCACTCATAAAAGTTTCAATGTCTGTCATTAGCTAAACACCGGTGACCGATCGCTTTGCAACTTTCAGCGATTGCTAAGCAATAGCATGTACAAAATGTATATCTCAGAATTTTGATATCGATGACCTAAGGTCAGTCAATTTTGCGACCTCCCCATTATAAGTCAATGGAGAAAATTGAAATGCGTCTCTTTTGGACGAAAGACATTATAAACACTCCCAAACACTGAATTACAAGTGGTTTAGACACACTGAACATGAAAATGGTGTCCGTGACCCCTGTTTATGCCCTGAGGTCATCTTAGGTCACGAATGGTATCTAACATTTTTCGCAATAACTTTTGATAGAGGCATGCTAGAGCGATGAAAACACCTTATATGTGTTCAGCTCGACGATACGTATCTACTGATATGCACATGACCCTTTCCGTCAGGTCATGACCTTGACCTGAGTCAAATTTTCAAGTTGACCTTTCAAGGTCAAGTTATAGTTCATTCGATGCGTCCTTGACGAAGGAACACGATGCCGGTAAAGTAAGCTCGTACAAGGCTTGGGTCAAAAGTTATTGCAGCAAAAACTGTTTTCCGAAAAATCGGCTATTTTTGCAGTTTTTGCCCCCTGCAGGCAAAACCGTTGACGTTAGTCAACTAGAGAATTACTCATAAAGGGCGTAATAGGGCTATCGAATGCGATTTTCCGCGGCGCTGTACTCTATTGGTTCCCGAGGTGCGTTGGCTTCTTGGAAATTTTCGACATTCGACCTGGAAATCGGCGAAATTTTGCCTTCAATGACCTCTGGTGACCTGACCTTTGACCTGACCAAAAATTGACCGAAGTGATTTCGTCATTATTTTTGACGCTCTTTTCGAACGCCGCCTTCCCGTATCGCTACGTGGCCCAGGAGCCGAGTTAGAAGGGGGGTGTTCAAACACCCCCCCCCCCAGCAGGGCGTGGAAATCCAGGACCCCCAGCCGGGCGCGGGTTAAGTAACATAACGTCAATGATTTACTACAGGTCGGAGTTTCGCTTCGAAATGTCCGCATATTCTGAAACCCTAGTACCTACTTGACGCACGCATTTGTAGAGGTAGTGTCACGTTTGGCTTTTTGGACGAAATTCTATTGCAGATGTTGATGGTGCTCAGCCGATTCTAAGAACTTCAAGTCCATCTATGCAAATTGAGACCGTTCTGGGAAATAACCTTTGAAGTCCAAGCCAAGCGTCACACCCCCTTCGGCGATCAACCAATTAGACTGAACTGAGAGGCGTCTGGTACAAGTGCATCATTTATTGACATTCAACAAAATGAGTAAAAAACCACAAAGGAAAGACACCGCACTCACAAAAGATCCACAAGCCAGACAAAATGCCCTGT
>NW_024884021.1:0-28228 GCF_019059575.1 Amphibalanus amphitrite | reverse complement strand
TATCAGTCAATCCGTATCGTCGAGCTGAACACATATAAGGCGTTTTCATCGCTCTAGCATGCCTCTATCAAAAGTTTGCGAAAAACTGTTAGATACCATCCGTGACCTAAGATGACCTCAGGGCACAAACAAGGGTCACGGACACCTATTTCATGTTCAGTGTGTCTAAACCACTTGTAATTCGGTGTTTGGGAGTGTTTATAATGTCTTTCGTCCAAAAGAGGCGCATTTCAATTTTCTCCCATTGACTTATAATGGGGAGGTCGCAAAATTTACCTGACCTTAGGTCATCCATATCAAACTTCTGAGATATACATTTTGTACATGCTATTGCTCTTAGCAATCGCTGAAAGTTTCAAAGCGATCGGTCACTCGGTGTAGCTATGACAGACATTGAAACTTTTTATGAGGTGAGGTCACTTGAAGTGACCTGGTGACCTGACCTTGAAGGACCTTGGTCTGAAATTTTCACAAAATGTGTAGAATTGATGTATGATAAGGTGTACCAAAAACGGCGGCGCTCCGCGCCGCTGTTTTTGAGACATTTGCGAAAAAACACAAGGGGGGTGTTCAAACACCCCCCCCCCAGCAGGGCGCGGGTATACATTTTGGTATTATGAAATCATTATTCATTTACGTAAATACCGATAGAAGTTATTTTGATATTAAATTACTTGAACAAATAAGCTTCGTTTCCATGGCAACGAGTGAGTCTTCAACCTGGCTGTTCTGCTACGGAGGTTTAGCGCCTTGGTACGGAGAAGCACCTCTGTGAACCCATAGAGTATTTGGTAAATTATATTATTATTCACTCATAAATCATTGATTTATCATTGTCTCAACATTTTGTAATGCGTAATTTAAGTGAAAGTACCCGTGGATTATCATGTATTGTGCCTATTGTTACTCATTTAATCATTTTACTTAAGATTTCGCTAGTTATTTTGGAAGCCCGCGTTTACCGTCAAACCGTCAAAAATTCCTCCGCGAGTACTTTTTCCGGCTTTCGGTGCAAGAGGAAAACAGCCTGTCGGACGTTAACAATTGGTAAGTTCTTATGCCGCTCGGTAGAATTTCCAGGTAAATTTTCACGGTAGCGTTTTTTGGTAGGTTGTTTGGTGCAAGAGAATCTAGGTAAAATCTGAATTTACCTAGGTAGGTAGTAGGTAGGTAGTACCTAGGTAGTGGTGCAAGAGACCTCTGATGATGACAGTAGCCGTGTTTACATAGGGTTCCCTTAATCTTCCCCTATTTCTCCCCTATTTTCAGATCGAATTTTAGGCATCATAGCGATTGCGTGTAACGTTGCTATGGGCGCTATTGTTGTTAGAAGCATACAAAGCATCGTTTATGCTGTAAACAATATAAATTGGGCTTATTTAATACTCGAAATTCAACAATTCATATTTTGAAGTATTTTTATCCTGCCCTTCAATTCCCTCTTTAAGCGACAAATAGGGGAGGATTTGGTAGCGTAGCGCCTTTCCAAAAGCTGCTACGCTACCATATCCAGTGGTTCTCAAACTACCATATCACAAAAGCGGCGTGCTGATTGGCCGGCAGTTCCGAATTGTCCGATTGGTGGTCCCCGACTCGACAAGCGCACGTGCGCCGACTGGGGATTTTTAACCCTAGAACGCCTAGGGGGGGGGGGTTGTATCAACCCCCCCCCCTGAGGTTTTTTCGAAGTGCACGCTAAACGGCTTGTCGTAGCGGGCTGAAATTTTCCATACCCTCTGGGGCAACCTTTGCGCATCTTTTGCCGAAAAAAAATTGATCGGGTCATGTCAGGTCACGGAGTTATGACGTCATAAGAGGTACAGCCTCCGGCCGGATTTTCACAAACTGAGTGCCAACGCCCGAGGTTTCCTGCCGGTGGTACGGACATCGGTTGATGGATCGTGATGAAACTTCCCATGCATGTTGGGGCAAGTATTGGCTATCATATGGTATAAGAAATTTGACCGGGTCAGGTCAGGTCACGGAGCTATGACGTCACAAGAGGAACAGCGTCCGGTACTATTTTTGAAAAGCGCCCGAACCACTATTTTGCTAATTCTTGTCACCTCAATGGGAATATGCAGCAATATTAGCTTCTATAGGGAGCAAATGGACCTCCCAAATCCAAAAATACAATCAGATTTCAAAAATTTAAATTTTGATTTTTCGAATTTCTGCCGCCGACTGTGACCTTGCCGACTTCCGGCGCTCCCAACGCGCCATTTTTAGAGCTAGGGAAACGAAATACATACCAAACGATAGAAAATTGATCAAGGAACACGATAGTGAAGGTTTCAAGTCGATATTTCCCACCGTTTTGCCGCAATCGTCGCTGAAAGTTGAAAAAAGTCTATTTTTCCGAAAATTTGACCTTTGACCGGTCAAAAGTAGGTCAAATGTTGACCTAGGACCAAAAAATATACCACCAATCGCGAGATCTCGTTGAGAGCAATCCGTTGGTTTTTTCCGCTAAGCTCTACGACCTTCCGTTTCGAAACGCCAAGGGGGGGGTCGTAACAACCCCCCCCCCCCTGGTCGTTCGTGTTATGAGAAATGGCCTGGTCGTGCGAGGGTTAAGTGGCATTAACCATACATTAACGCATAAACGGCAGAAAGTCAAGGCAGAAATTCGACAGGTGCGGTGTTCTGATATTGCCGTGGATGTGATTACACCTACTTGAATAATAGCTCAGCCGTTTAAAGTATGTTAAATGCCAGATAGTTTTCTGATTTTTCTTGCTTTGAGCTTTCGTGTGCTATCACTTTTACCTCAGTGTCTAGTCTGGAAGCTATTTGGGAGAGCCCTAAAGGTAAGTAAAAATTGCAAACTGCTTCTAGAATGACTTAGTTGCGCCATATTTGTAGTGAAGCGAGGTAAAGGAGACAGAGGATTCCTTTATAAGGGACATTTAAGAGACAAATAGGGGAAGATTAAGGGAACCCTATGTAAACACGGTTACTGTTGTCGAAAGCTTGTCTCTTTTGTTTCTCTTTGGTAAACTAAAGAACCAATACATTTTTTTGGCATGTTATTGATCATTTTCACATCAATTTTGACTATAAAGTTTTACTTCCGTTCTAAAAATTGTATGGCATGTAGAATTCGGGTTGTGAACGACTTTCGGTATTGAGGTCCCATTCCTTATAGGTTATTCAGCGTTTTTAAGAGCAATTTCATTTATTTCCGTATAACTGTCCCGACTTTATAGACAAAACTTTTCAGAATGGCAATGCGGGGTAATTTAGCCAGGCCTAACGGAGAAGCTTGGCCGGTGCTCTTAGGATCGTTATGCTGGGACGGCCGAGTTAACCTGCGTCCAGGTAAGGGTGGGGGAGGGGGCAAATATACAGGGTGCGCAAAAAGTTCTGACACTTACAGTAAGCGCTCTTACTCGTGCTGCGGCTGCCTTTCGGGAAGCCAATAGCCGCACGCAATATCTTCAATGATCCTGCTACACAGCCAGATGTCGAACAAAGCAGACCATTAACGGCCAGTCATGGAGGCAGGCTAAACGTCACATGTCGTTGAATACCCGCGCGCGGCGGCCGAATCGGGCATGACTATTGAGCAGGTTGCGTTAAAATTTGGAGCCCCCTGCGAACAATTGCGCGTATCAAGGCCAAACACGAATAGGGGAGGTCCTGAAGGATGCCCCCGGGTCAGACCGGTCACGCTCTCTCAAAATTCTGCGAATGTGACTGCCGTGTCTTAGGCCATCCAGGACAGCCCAAGGCTCGGGCGGCAAAAAGTGCCCAACCGTCTCATTAACGCCAATTAGAAGATGAACGGGACGATGTATGAGCGTCTGCTTGACAGTGACGTCAGCCCATGGACCCTGAAGACGTATCCGAAAGTCGATTTCGTTTTCCAGCACGACAGATCGCCCGCAAACAACGCAAGTTCCACCCAGCACAAGCAAACGGAGGAGCTCGGGGGAGAAGCCCATTGCTGGCTTAATGAGATATTGCCCCCTCAGTCACCCGACCTGAACCCCTTGACTAAAGAATCTAGAGCGTTTTGCAGGAGGAGGTCCAGGGGGTGACCCATTCCAATTTGGAGGCCCTGAAGGCACACATCGTAAAGATGTGGGAGACGAAGGACCCCACCTACATCATCAAGACATGCAAGTCTTTTCGCCCCCGTGTGGAGAAGGTCATTACCGATAAGGGGTTATATCGCGCATGAGGCGAGTGAAAGTATCTGGTTTGATAATGCAAACCAGTATTTGGTGTTAGCGTTGAAAACATTCACTCCGATTGCATTCGTTTATCTAAGTACAGAAAAGTTTCAGAACTTTTTGCGCACCCTGTATCTCCCAAACCACTGCGACAATCGTCGCCAAACCTTAAGTACCCTCCCGGACATCAATTTTACACATTGCGACCAAATTTTTCAATTTCAATATCTTATCGAATTTCGAAACGCGAAAAGATGTGGACATGAAACTTTGCATAGCTTCAAATGAATATCTAGGCCATATTGGAGGGAAGTTTGGTCGGGTTTTAGCTCTTAACCCTCGCGGGCCCGGGGGGGGGGCGTTTCCCCCCCCCCCCCCTGGCGAATATTTGCGATAGCTCCCGAACGCTTAGGGATAGGAAGACGAAACTTTCAGTACCTTTTCTCCCATCAATTTGACATTTTCTGAAGTAAAAGATTTGGACCTAGTCCCCTTGATGACGTCACAAGGTTCATTTTTCTAGACCCCTGCACGGCAAACTTCGGCGTCACAGACGCAAACTTCAAATAGCTGCTAAAAATAGAGTTTTAGAGATAAAGACAAATTACGAGCACGGTTGTGAAGCGTTTGACCTAGAGAAAAATAGAAAAATAGTTTTGGTGACCTGAGGTCAGAGGTCAGGTCAACGACCCCGAAATGTGGTTTTAGTTTTTCGCAAATAACTTCGACAAAAATGGTCCTAGAGCTACGGCAGTGGTAGGGGAAGTTGGGGGAACGCCGAATACTTTTTTTCTGACGCCCGTAGCACGCAAGGTAGACAACATAAGCTATTCTTGTTGGCGTCATTCGAGAGGCCAGTCTTTTGCCTTTCAAACATACCAGGCGCATTTGATGAATTCGCATACCGTTAACCCGCGCCCCAGTGGCGGTCTCGGCCAACTTCGCCCTAGTGAGGGGGGGCATATGTTACCACCCACCTCTAACTCAAAAACTAAGAGGGCTAGAAAGACGCGGTAAAAAGCAGTCGATAGCCCTCAATACGTACGTTTGAAAGTATTACGGTCATTTTTAACCTTAGAGCAATATTGGGGTCACCAGAGGTCATCAAAGGTCAAAATTTGCCAATTGTCATCATATTTTTCAGAAAACATGCCGCTATCTCAGGAACTATGGTAGCTAGAAAAACGCATGGAACAGCAAACGATAGCTTTTGAACTCTTCTTTTGAAAAGGTCATTATCAATATTGTCCTCAGGTCAACGGTTTAGCCTCCAGAGGGCAAAAACTCCAAAAATAGCTGTTTTTACGAAAAGTGTTTTTCGACAATAACTCTCGACTACAAAAAGCCACGACATTTCTATTGCCAGAATCGTGTTCCCCTCACCGAGACGCGTCGAATGAACTATAATTTGACCTTGAAAGGTCAACTTAAAAATTTGACCTCAGGTCAAGGTCATGACCTGACCGGAAAAGGTCATGTTGCATATCAGTCGATGCGTCTCAACAAGACAAACACAATGAGACCATCCCCAGCGTTCTATCTCTTTCCAATCGCGAGTTATTGGCAAATAACTGTTTGTAGCCTCAAATGACCTCGGATGACCTTTCTAGAGGCTATCAGCAAAAATGACACCTTGGTCATCACGAGTGGACTAAATCATTGTGATTCTGAAATATTTGGACTGTTCCTATGCGTACACATGGATCTAGAGGCATTTTCATTTTTCTCCATTGACTTGTAATGGAAAGGTCATGCCACTGACCTGACCTTAGGTCACGGATATAAAAAATCCGAGATATACAAATTGTAGGCTCCCATAACAGCATGCAATCCACCAAGTTTAAAACCTTTCTGACAAACACTGCAGGCTGGACATGATTGCAAACTTTTTTTAAGGCTTGGTCAGTTAACTTGACCTGGTGACCTGACCTGACATGACCTGGGGTCAAAAATTTCACACATTGTCCAGAATTGATGTACCAAAAGCTACCCCAAGCGGCGCGGCGCTACGCGCCGCGGTTTTTTATTCACACGCGAAAAACGCGACAGGGTGGTAACATATGCCCCCCCCCCCACTGGGGCGAAGGTTAAGCGCACAAACTAAAGATATCAAAGAAGTGACTTTTTCGGCGTTGCCCCGGACTGCGGGGAAAGCCGAAAATGGGAGAAATGATCTACGGGAATGCCGAAATTGATGTTTGACTATTTTATCTCAAATTTTATCCAGAATTCGTCAAAGCTGACACGCGTTTTAAGAGCTTGAGGACGCTTGGTGCTCACTGGAAGTTATAATTGTGTGATATAATAAGAAAAGGCCAGGTAAATCATTCCTTATGGTAACAGGCCGTTGTGTCGGTTAAAAGTGTAATTTGTGTGACTAAAAATACGCGTTGCTATTCTACAGCGGTAAAGTTCACGTAGCGTGCTTTAACGCGCGTAATTGCACGTTTTCGGCATTACCCCAGCCAGCCATACTTTCAGTTGCAGGCCCATAACTTTTCAACGTGCTGTATAAATTTCAAATAGGCAGCACACTTATGCAAGGACGTGCTGAAGATTACTTGACCGAATTGACCAGACAAACGGTAGCATAATGAGTAGGAAATGCAGCTTCGAAGACTTATGTAGTACAAAGGAAACGTACCTTGAAAACGCTCTTGGCGCCCTCACAGCCGAAGTATTCCGAATGACGACTGGTAACAAACATGCGATAATTGGTAGTCACTTAAGCTTCAGAGCATCACTGACAGGTGGCATCCATGTCGTACGGTTTTCGAAATATCTCGAATTTCGGCTTTGCCCCAACTCCGGCATTGCCCCAACTTCCCCTACCATCGCAATCGCCTTGTCAAGCCGCGTCGAATGATATATTTTTTTTATATAAGGTCAAATTTTATGTTGACCTCATGTGACCTCGAATGACCTCTGGTTGACCTTGGCACATGAAAGGTCGTTGAAGATGGATTTGTACCCGCTGATCACGAATCTGGCATCTATTTTCCTCTAAGCCTTCATTTAGAGCCTCCGGATTGCAAAATTGTCTTATTTATTATTACTAACTTGAATCAGTGAAATAGCCTCTAGCAGGGATACTCTTCTGTGACCTTGACCTTTGAGCAGCCTTGTATCGTAAGATGAACCACAAATAGGGAACTGATAAGCCTCAAAACATTTCAAAACATCTTGGAAGTTAGCACGCAAGATATGCGAAAAAGTGCCAAGTTTGAGGTCAATTTTGAGCGTGACCTTGACCTTGACCTTTCACTTTGAGCACATTTTCAGAATCCTCAGATTCTCTTCTTTCGTTTGACAGCCAATTTTGCCGGTTTGATGCAGCCTGCCGTCCTCTAGAAGGCTTACTTTGAGATCACTACACATGTGGTGGTTTTTGCCTTTGACCTTGACCTCTGACCTTGAAAATTGACCTGAGGTCAAAAATTTTAGGAGCATTTGAATCGTCTCGTAAGGACCTTTCGTTTGGTATCGCTTTTGTTTCCGTAGCTCCCTTATTTACGGAGTTAGACAGGGGAGGGGGGGGGGGGGCGAAAAACGCCCCCCCCCCGGGCTGCGGTGGTTGGGATTACCCCCGGGCCCGGCCGGGTGAAGATGACGTCACAGTGATGTCATAAAGTTTTTGTCATATTCCAGCACGAAGCAGTTCTGTTGTCCCTGAGCGTGAAACGCGGCGGTAAATGAACTAAACAGCATCTGTTATCATACCAGTAAAACGCCTTTTGGGCGAAGAAAGAGCGAGCAAGATAGTGAGCCCTGCACGTGCGGAAGGGCGAGAGGGTACTTCCAACGGGCTTGTGCAAAGTACCCTTCTAACCGGTCGCTAGCGGTGTGCCAAGTTTGAACGTAATCGGCCCAGCCGTTCCTGAGATCTGGAAGCGGCATTCTGCACGTGCGTACGTGCAAACGGGGTCCAAACTGACGTTTGCACGGGACCCTACTAAGCGGTCCCTAACCGTGTACCAAGTTTGAGCGCAATCGGTCCAGCCGTTCTCTAGATCTAGAAGCGCCCCCTGCACGTGCACACGTGCAGTATCACCCTAACCGCAACACATGGGAGTGCACTGCCTGGTGGGTGCCTACCTGTATGCCAAGTGTCAGCGAAATCGCCCCAGTAATTACCGAGTTATTGAAATGGGAACAAATTTTGCACCTCTTCTTTTTGCATTTTGCACGCGCAGTGGGGGTCACTCACATAGATCAAGAGTATCCGACCTTTGGTAGAAGGGATGCAGCTACCCTACAAAAATTACCGCAAGACAATCGCCCAAGCGGCTGCTGAGATATGAGCCTATCAAAATCACTATTTTTGCAAAACAGCTTGAACACCCTTGGCTTTTCACGTGGCATGTGCCACGACGGTCACTGAGATGCATCAAAAGTAGTCAATTACGGGGTAAAAGGGATGGGGCTACCCAGCAAAAAAGACCGCAGGCCAATTGGTCCAGCGGTTGCTGAGATATAAGCCCCTCAAAAGCGTTACAGGCCGGGCCGGGCCGGGCCGGGCCGCTCATTACGAGCGAGCGAGCGCAGCGAGCGAAGTGAGTCTTTTCAATATAACGGAAAAATATCAGTATGAGCGGCCCGGCCCGGCCCGGCCTGTAACGCTTTTGAGAGGCTTATATCTCAGCAACCGCTGGACCGATTGGCCTGCGGTCTTTTTTGTTCGGTAGCCCAATCCCTTCTACCCCGTAATTGACTACTTTTGATACATCTCAGTGACCGTCATGGCACGTGCCACGTGAAAAGTCAAGGGTGTTCGAGCTGTTTTGCAAAAGTAGTGATTTTGAGAGGCTCATATCTCAGCAGCCGCTTGGGCGATTGACTTGCGGTAATTTTTGTAGGGTAACAGCATCCCTTCTACCCAAAATAGGATACTCTCGAAGCATGTGGGTCACCCCCAGTGCACGTGCAAAATACAACAATAAGAGGTGCCAAATTTGTTCCCATTTTAGTAACTCGGTAATTACTGGGGCGATTTCGCTGAAACTTGGCATACAGGTAGGCACCCACCAGGCAATGCATTCCCATGTGTTGCGGTTAGGGTGCTACTGCACGTGCGCACGTGCAGGGGGCGTTTCCAGATCTCGAGAACGGCTGGGCCGATTGCGCTCAAATTTGGTACACGGTTGGGGACCAGTTAGTAAGGTGCCGTGCAAAAGTCATTTTGGACCCCGTTTGCACGTGCGCACGTGCAGAATGCCGCTTCCAGATCTCAGGAACGGCTGGGCCGATTGCGTTCAAATTTGGCACACCGCTAGCGACCGGTTAGAAGGGTGCTTTGCGCAAGCCCGTTGGAAGTACCCTCACGCCCTTGCGCACGTGCAGGGCTCACTATCTCGCTCGCTCGTTCTTCGCCCAAAAGGCGTTTTACTGGTACTGATATTTTCCCGTTACTGTTAACGCCAGACCCCTTGAGACCCTAATTTTTCGCGATTATTTTTAAATGCGTGAAGGAATTTCAACCAAGCTCAGGACATGGCCGTTTCAAGACAGGCCGAAACTTTTACAATTTAGATATTTTATCGCCATTTCAATATTTCAGGCACTTGTCATTGACTCGTAATGTTAACTGTTTTTCCATCCTGGATAGAGGCTTTCTACGTCATATGACATTAGGCTCCGCCCACGACTGCGGCATTGACCCGTGCCCATCAGCGACCTCTGTACAAACGACACCCCTGCCATCTGTGAAGGACTATGAATTTCGCTGACGCTTCACGTGCTATGAGTCAATTGCAGCAGACGGTCAAGTAAATGTTAGGCTCTTGTTGACTCTTGTATATAGGACCAAGAGGACCATCACTCCTCAACCTACTACTCAGTCGTGCTTCGAACAAACGTTAACGATTCCTAGCAAATACGATTTTCGATGTAGGGTATCTGTTTGAAATACGAGCGAGCCGTATGATGTGAAGCTCAGGCAATTAACTTATTATTGCGTTGTTCGATGGTTGCATAGCGATGTACAAATCGGCAGCTACTTGGTGACATCCGACATCCCATTATCGCATTATCTGCAACGCCATAGGCTTTAAATACAGGTGAATATTTCCTAACCTTATGTCAGTTATATGCCATCTGCCCGTCATTTGCAGCTTATAAAAAAAAAAAAATATATCAGCGAACATATCAGCATTGTAGAAGCAATGCGCATTGAGCATTTATGACTCCTTAGTCATCATGTCGCTCTCTGGGCACTGTCAGCCAAGACGCTACGCACAACTCCGCCGGCTTTCGGCACCGCTCGACCGTCGCCCGTCCCCGCTCCCCGCCACAGCGAGAGTGACCGCGCGCTGGCCCGAAACCGCCGCAGGCCAAGACCACAGAGGCGGGGCTTAGCTGTGACGTCATAACGTATCACAGACTGACTGGTGATAGCCTCTACACACCGGATGAAAATCTTGCTCGAAATTTAACATTACGAGTCAATGACAAGTGCCTGAAATATTGAAATGGCGATAAAATATCTAAATTGTAAAAGTTTCGGCCTGTCTTGAAACGGCCATGTCCTGAGCTTGGTTGAAATTCCTTCACGCATTTAAAAGTAATCGCGAAAAATTAGGGTCTCAAGGGGTCTGGCGTTAACAGTAGGTTGAAAAGACCTCGCTCGCTGCGCTCGCTCGCTGATAACTAGCACATCGAAGTACACTTTCAACTAGCTTCTGAACAGTGATCAGTCCTATATATTCGGTTCGATCCCATATATCGTATAGGTATATCGTGAGGAAACTAAGAGACGCAAATCTTCAATTGGACCTCTGACGTCACTGTGACGTCATTTCAAAAGGGATCGATACCAATTTTGGACACAACCTCGGCTATGTATTCAGGTATATGCGTGCAACGATTCGTTTCTCTAGTTTTTGGCATTGCGACGATATCGTCGGAGAAGAAAAGGTGGGGGCCACTAGTTGCCCCCCCCCCCTCCAACCGTGCGGTATATCGTATCGTAAATCGGTCTTATAGCACCTTTATCTCGTTTGTCTGCCCCTCTGCCTAAACCACACGTTCTCCCGTAGCTCCGTCTGGCACGGGAGCGTCCGGGGCTGTAGTTGTGCACCATCACTTGACCCCGCTCTCGGACACACTCCGCCCCCCCCCCCCCCCCCCCCGCTGGCGATCTCAGGTGACCCGGGGCGCTGTCTGACGGCCGTGTTTGCGGTGGTGCGTCTCCCTGTTGGGTGGCCTTGTGGCGGCCGGTCGTGTGAGCCCTCTGGAGACTCGGCAGCGGCTAGATATGTAAGGGAGAGTCTGGGAGTGACCTGACCCTGCCGAGTGTAAACGGGACCAGTGACCTGACCCTGCCGAGTGTGGACGGGACCAGTGGTCCGGACCAGTCGGCTCGCCAACGGTCATGGTCCGCTTGACATCTGTCAGGGTGCGCAGGTCCGCAGGGCAGGTCGCAGGTCTGTTTCACTTGAGGGACAGCGACTCTGACTTAAACCAACGCGACCGGTCCGGCGCCGGCTAGCCATGATAAAATTATATTCGCTCTGCTGCGATTTCTTACCTTGGACGGGGTCGGCAGCAGCGGACGTCTGACGGATGGCCGCGGCGTCTGTCCGAGCGTCTGTCCGAGCTTCCACCCAGATAGTCCTGAACAGACGCCCGTCCCGACAGTTCCTGAGCAGACACCACGCCCAGATAGCCGCTATCGGCGTGCAGGGGCCACTCGACGGCAGCTCCGGGTATCGGATCAGTCCCGTGCAACGCCGTCTCAGATAGACAGACGCCCGAGTATTTACTTTTGGCGCCAAGATAAGCGTTACACCGACCAGAAGTTTTGACCAAAGACGCAGCCAGAGAGGGGCAGAGGAACAGGTGACCCCACCAAATCCGGAAATTATGTCCACAGCCACCGTAGTCTAACCTTTAACCCGCGCCCTAGTTAGTTCTGTTTAAAACGCAACCTGGTGGGGGGGGGGGGGGGAGGGCGGGCTATTTGTCCCTCCCGTATCTCCGAAACCAGACATGTGCATGTATCCGAGCGGCGGATCTATGATCTCCGTGGATCTCGAAGCAAACTGCAGGTTAGGATCTATGATCCCATCGGATATGGCGCGAGGAATTTACATATCTTGGATCTATGATCTCATACGATCTGACGATAGACCACGAACATGGATCTATGATCTGAGTGGATCCCACCGTGCACAACATTTGAAACCATGTGTTAACCCGCGCCCGGCTGGGGGTCCTGGATTTCCACGCCCTGCTGGGGGGGGGGGGGAGTGTTTGAACACCCCCCTTCTAACTCGGCTCCTGGGCCACGTAGCGATACGCAGAAGGCGGCGTTCGATAGACCGCCAAAAATAATGACGAAATTACTTCAGTCACTTTTTTGATCAGGTCAAAGGTCAGGTCACCAGAGGTCATTGAAGGCAAAATTTCGCCGATTTTCAGGTCGAATATCGACAATTTCCAGGAAGCCAACGCATAACTCGGGAACCAATAAAGCTACGGCGCCGCGGAAAAGCGCATTCGATAGCTCTATTAACGCCCTTTCTGAGCAATTCTCTCAGATTTGACCTAACGTCAACGGTTTTGCCTGCAGGGGGCAAAAACTGCAAAAATAGCCGATTTTTTTCGGAAACAGTTTTTCTGCAATAACTTTTGACCCGAGCCTTGTACGAGCTTACTTTTACCGGCATCGTGTTCCTCTCGTCAAGACGCATCGAATGAACTATAACTTGACCTTGAAAGGTCAACTTGAAAATTTGACCTCAGGTCAAGGTCATGACCTGACCGGAAGGGGTCATGTTGCATATCAGTCGATCCGTATCGTCGAGCTGAGCACATCTAAGGCGTTTTCACCGCTCTAGCATGCCTCTATCAAAAGTTATTTGCGAAAAACTGTTAGACACCATTCGTGACCTGAGATGATCTCAGGGGCATAAATAGGGGTCACGGACACCATTTTCATATTCAGTGTGTCTAAACCACTTGTAATTCAGTGTTTGGGAGTGTTTATAATGTCTTTCGTCCAAAAGAGGCGCATTTCAATTTTTTCCCATTGACATATAATGGAGAGGTCGCAAAATTGACCTGACCTTAGGTCACCGATATCGAAATTCCGAGATATACATTTTATAGATACTGTTACCCTTATCAATCGCTGAAAGTTTAAAAGCGATCGGTCACTCGGTGTAGCTATGGCAGACATTGAAACTTTTTATGAGGTGAGGTCACTTATGAGGCGCCGCCGTTTTTGAGATATTCGCGAAAAACCACAAGGGGGGTGTTCAAACACCCCCCCCCCAGCAGGGCGCGGGTTAAAAGGGTTTCTATGTCAATAAGTCCCAAATACAACTATGGATTATGACGTGCAATCACGTAACCCGCGACCGCCGGGGGGGGGGGGGGTCGGATCCGACCCCCCTCGGTTTTTCTTGAATAACTCATGAACCGCTTACGCTATCAACTTGAAACTTGGCATACCTTCTCCCCTATCAATTTGACGTCTCCTGTGTAATTTTTATGAAACATTTTCCAAAATTTTTTGAGATATATCGATTTTAGTGATGTAACTACATGCCGTTTTCAGTCAAAAAAGGGAAATGTTTAAAAAATCGCCAAAAATGGAGCTTTAAAGCAAATTGCAAATTAAGGACATGAAAAGACGCAACTCAACGAGTTCTTTAAAATAGCTATCTCAGATTTTCCATAAAATGCGTTTTTCACCCAAAAAAAAAAATCAAAAAACTATATGTTTTGGAAAACAGCTAAAAAAAATCCAAGTTTTTAAAATTTTCAAAAAACCGTAATATATGTTATAGAGCTCTATTAGAACATTACATGTCCTAAATTTCAACTTTCTATCTTGATTTTTGACCCCCAAATGGTAAAATATAGCTCCAACATGCATAGGGCATGGTGACGTCATAAGCATTTTCGCGAATTAGAGGCATTTCTGAACATCACATGTAAAAACAAATGGCACCACTAGATTCCTGGGACAAAGCTCGTCTAGAAAAAGGTATTTTTATGTCAAAAATAAAAAGTTTAAAAATTGACTTTTTTTCTTAGCCCTCGATTAGTTATGTTTGGTATAAGCGATTTTTTATGCTTTCAATGCACACTTATCACCAGCACAGTGACTTTGGGTCACATAATAACCATTACCATCGGATTCGGCGTGAAAAATAAGCCATAAAACATGTGTCGCACGACCATGTAGCAGAAAGTGAAAACCGTGACCTTTCGTGACCTGACCTGACCTTGACCCGTACTTAGTATGACCCCTATACGTACATGGTACCTTCACTAGGTCTTTGAGGTCATTTTGGTGAGTTTCGAGCAGCAGCTATCGATTCCGCTGTCCGTAAGCCTAATCATGCAAAACCCCAGAATTTGACCTTTGACCTGACCTTGACCCGAAAGTTGACCTCAATCTTAAAATTTTAAGAGTGCTTTGAAAAGGTCTCGTAGAGACCTTTCGAACGCCGCCTCGCGGGGCTCGATACGACCATTGGTTTTCGAGATAACAGGGGGGGGGTCGGATCCCCCCCCAGGCTGTCGTGGGTACGGAAATAGCCCAGGCGGTGCCGGGGTAAAATCACTAAAATAGAGCGTCTGTGAGTTGTAACAAGTACTGGGGGGGGGGGGTTTCTTTGTTGACAAAACATTTCAAGCGAAAATGAGCATCAGATATCTGATTCCTACGGATCTCTCTATAAATTAGAGAGCTGGATCTATGATTCCGTCAGTTACAAGAGCAGGTTCCTTGGCATCAGATCCCAGATCCATTTTCTCGGATCCATGCACATGTCTGTCCAAAAATACTGGAAGGTTTCGCAAAATTCAAACAACGTTCAGTAGCCCTGTCAGATTTGTTATGAGGAATCCAAATTCATCGACCTCGGGGTCACCAATGACGTCACAGGTCAGGTCAAGGATAAAATGTTTCACCATTCTCATGTGTTCTAGAGAATGCGCTATAACATCGAGCAAAACGTATTTTATCAAAAAGCAGCGGTAGGGCGTCAGATGCCTAGCCCTCGCCCTGGCAGGGGGGGGGGGTCAATGCGACCCCCCTAAGGTTTTTCGAAGGTAGCGTAAAAACGGCGGCGCGCAGCGCCGCCAAATTTGGCACAGCCTATGGGGCAACCTTTTTGCATATGACCTGAAAATTTCAGGTCCGGGTGACCTTAGGTCAGGTCACCAGGTCAGAAAAACCGGTACAAGGTCATGGTCAAATTTCAAATTTCTTTTTGCACCTGTCCAACTCACAGTTTTGCACTGATTTCCTTCAAACTTTCAGGATGTGCTAAGTTCACCGAGTTGTATAACATATAGTTCGTTTTTTTTAGGTTACTGACCTGAGGTCGGTTAGAGGTCATTACGTCGTAATGTTAAGCCTATGGGAAAATACTAAATTCGGAAAATACTGGAGATATCCGCTTCGTTCTATCACTTTTGTGCTTTGAAACCACAGTACTCAACAGCAGGTCACTTGGTGCTTCTTTGTTTGGTGTTCTTATCCATGGGTCAGGTCAAATGAGGTCAACTGAGGTCAAATGACGTTTTTGCCAATAACTTGGCACATAATGACGCTAGAGCTTAAAAAATGGTACCATTGTGTTCCTGGTGATCAGCCGAATCGAATGGTATGCGATATGATGCAATTTGGTTAACTTTAACTTAATTTATGAATTTAAGTTTACTTAAAATTTAAGAAAAACTTTAAGTACACTTAAGCAAGCTAAAAAGTATATCATTCGACGCGCCTTGACGTGCTGAGTTCACTGGTGCTTTTCTTTTTGCTCTATCTTAATTTCATCAAAAGTTATAAGCGAAAAACTTTTGACCTGTTTTTAGCAAATTTTTACATTTATACCCCCCAAAACCCCCCTAAATATTGACCTAGAGCAACCAAATTTGCACAGGGGTGAGAACTTCAGGGGGCCCACCTACCTACCGAATTTGGTGTTTCTAGGTGCCATAGGAGCCAATCGCGAGGGGGGGTCGCATCGACCCCCCCCCCTGCCAGGCCGTGTTATGAAAATGCCCTGCCAGGGCGAGGGCTAGTACCTACACCTACTTACAGCACTAGCGTCACTATTATCATCTAAATACAAAACAATATGATTTACTTTATCAACGCAACATGATATCTCTCAACTCAAGTCCACTCAACCTGAGCACTGAAATTTGCTATGGAATATCCAATGCAAAATATCTATTTGATATAACCCTTTTCTAAGTTTTACTTCCTGCAACATCTGATGATCACTAGCCATGGGCGTATAATTAACCCTCGCCCGCACATGTCATTTTCCCATCCTAGAACGCACATGGGGGGGGGGGGGAGTTGCCACCCCCCGCGCCATTTCGTTCCTGTTGGAGATAGAGCTTAGCGGTAAAGACCAAAAAGATTCTTTGGGAAGAGACGAATCCAATGATACCCAGTTTTACCTTCTCAAGTCAGTCTTTGACCTTCCAGGTCAGGTCAAACTAAAAAATGTTGCAGTTTTGGGTCACCGTTGGACATAAAGTGCGCTGCTTAGCATATACCGATGACGATGCCGTTTTCCATGGTGCCAAGCCAGCTAGAACCTCTTTGTCACACTACCCGACCAGGTATTGCTGCTGAGGTCATTTCAGGTCAAGTTAGGTCAAGGTCAATTATATGTGTTTGTATGTCTGTGTGTGTCTGTGTGTATACTGATGTGTGCGCCGGTTGTTTATGTGTCCATATTACATGAGATCATGATCTGAGAAGCTTTTACCAAAAATACAGTCAAAAAACTTCACAAAAAGTAAATTCCGCTTGCCTAAAACGCAATTATCTTATAGATGACCTAGGTTGACCTTGACCTTGACCTTGACATCTGTACATCGTCGAACAACATGTTCCATGATAGATGGGAGGTAAGACGAGCAAAAAAGGCCGAAATCAAGGTGTCAAAAGCTCACAAGGCCCATAGCCAACGCAAAATGTTGAGAATTGGCCATTTGGGTCATGACATGACCTGAAAAACAAGGTCATATCTCCGAAACCAAAAATTACAGAAACTTGAAATTTTCAGTGGACATCAAGAAAGGATAGAGGAGCAGCTATGCCAAAAATCAGCCTTCTAGCTCTAAAAATGTTGAGTGCAGAGCAGAAAGACTACCTGGGGGGGGGGGGGGTGGCAACCCCCCCCCCCCCATGTGCGGGCGAGGGTTAATAAACGTACATTTCTTAGAGTTATCCTCACCTACTGAAAAAGTATACCGTTCGACGCGCCTGAGCAAAGCAAGCACAATGATGCTAAAATCACGGCTCTACTGTGCGGTGTTTTTTTGTTTGCGAAGCCATTTTCCAAAAACTGAACCCGTATCCGGCTCCACTTGACCTGAACTTAGAGGTCACCAGTTGGCCTGAGACATTAAAATTGGGTACCAGTTGCTGCGTCTCGTAACAGCGCTGTTTCTGCGGCTCCAGCTCCATCAGAGGTGAAACGGCAAGGGAGTGGCCTACCCCCCCCCCCCTACCTTGGTTAACGCGTATGTATAAAACCCATAGGTCCGGCGAGGGAAAATCTCGGGCCGAAACACCCCCCCCCCGCCCTCCTCAACGGGGGCAGAGTCCGCCGATATCACAGCGGAGCGCGTATCAAGCACGATAGTGGGCTTCCCTGTACAGGCGTCGTTGGGGCTCCTGGATGTGGATTTATACAGTACGCTTTGATCTTTGCAGTATGCCCTGCCGATAGATAAGGCCTCGATTGCACAGACTGCATTCCGCGATGTTCTTCAGTATCCGAAACACTTCAACTGACCAGTGCAATCTGCTTCAGTACGGTAATAAAGTCAACAAAGTAGCGATAGCTTAGCGTTCATCAAATATTGACATACATACATACCATTGCAGCGATGCCTATCGGCAGGCGGTATAGAGCTCGACGCCATGACTAAACTTGGGAATGCACTGATACGTCCGGTACGATTTCATTACTGTTTATCCTCAGGTGTTCGCTTCCCTGTTCGGCACCGCCGCCGCTGTTTCCGCTGACCGGTGACGTCGTAACCCCCCCCCCCCCCCCCACTGCAGCCAGATGGGGTCAGCTGACCTCTCCCCCTCCCCCTCGGTCAACGCAGGGGGGGGGGGCACAGCGACGTTTTGTGAAAGCATTTCGTTTTACCTGCCAAGGAGAGGCGCTACCCGGATACTCCTATTGTGCCATTCAAATCAGTAGTTAACACCTCCCGGGGACGGTAGGCTGTGAGTACTGCCAGGCCTGGTCTCGTAAGATACCCGCCTCGTAATCCAGTGGTCAAGGCAAGGGGTGGCACTTCGCAGACGGCCACCCGCAGATATTTTTGGCCCGTTGTAAGTTTTTAGGTTGTAGGTTTGTAGGTTTGTAGCTAAGAAGGTTGTACGTTGCATGTGGTAGTAGGGGAGAGTGGGACACTTTCGTGCATGGGGCACATTCGTTTTCAGCAGTTTATGGGAACACAAGTGACTGCCCGAGCTAAAGGTCAATTATGAAAATATATCATTGCCGCCCCTCGTTCACTGAAGAAAACGACATTGTGTCTGCAATCATGCTTGATACAAAAACGCAAAATTGTATTATTCGTGCACTTTCCAAACTTTTTCAATAGCATCCATTTTCGTGATCCACACTCGGAATTGTGGCTCAGCTTTTTAAAATTGGCGGCGAAGAAGCTCACTCTATTCACGGAACTGCTGCAAACGTGTTTGTTGCAAAAGTGTCATTTTTCAATAAGAAATTTTGAAATACATCCTCGCCGGACCTATTGGTTTTCGACATACGCGCTGGCCGTGGGGGAGGGAGGGGGGCGCGGGTACGACCCCCTCCCCCTCGCCGTATTGCCCCTGGTGGAGCTAGCGCGTCGCGGAAAAACGAGCATGTGCGCAGTTACGAGACGAAGATATTGATTCCCGATTTTAAGGTCCTAGGTCAACCGGTGACCTCTGAGGTCAGGTCAAGTGCCCCAAGGTACGGTTCCGTCTTTGGTGAATAACTTCGCAAAAAACGGCCGCAGAGCGCCGATTTTGGCAGCATCGTGTTCGCCTCGCTCAGGCGCATCGAATGATATACTTTTTGTTGGGTGAGGTCAACTTAAGGTGTTGACCTCGGGTCACGGTCAGATCAGCGCCCCCAGATCACGAAATTGGTCAAAAGGGGTCACGTCGCATATCATTCGATTCTGCAGGTCTTTTTGAGACCTTTGGTTGCTTTCCCGACTCGCTAGCTGAATTTATCCGGAGTTATTGACGAAAAACTAATATGACCCTAATAACATCATAAATGACATCACGCAAGGTCAACATTGCAAAAGTGACCCATCAAACCTTGCAACGAGTGCATGAAATCACGATTCTGTGTGCTTGGGATAGTTAGAGATCGTTCCCAGCGCCAGAATAGGAGTTTTCATTTTTTTCCCATTGAGGTCATGAAAATGACCTGACCTCATATGACCTTAACCCGCGCCCCACTGGTTTTCTGCAATAACTTCCAAACCGCTTGACGTATCGACGCCAAGCTTTTAGTACCTTCGGCTGCATCAATTTGACACCTTGTATTGAAATTTGAACTTCGTACCTACCAAAGGTCGGCCGGAAATGACGTCAGAGTGACATCATGTTCGGCCGATTTCGACGGAAAACATTAAACCACGGCAATCGCTCCCAAGAGCTCAGTTTTTAAGCTAGATCCAATTTCTTTGCATGAGAGGACTCAGAATAGACTGCGCTATCAAGTTGCCATCTCGGATTTTCGAAATTTTGAAAAGTTTGAAAAATTTATTTAATAAAATTCAAAATTTATATTTTTACATTTTTTTTCAAAAAAAAAATGACTTTTCGAAAAAACGGAATAAATGTGATAGAACGCATTATTTTGACTACCTCTAGCAAGTTTTAGCTAAATATCTTCAAAAATGGCCAAGTTATACGCATTATTGCAAAAATTAACAATTATTAATTTTTCAAATCAATTTTTTAGCACAAATTTGACATCGTACGCCAATATTAATAGCACCATCGTGTTCCTGAGCTCAAACGGCATCCAATAGACACCTTGTTTGTTGAAAAATTTTAACTTTAAATTTAACCTTCTTTGACCTGAAAGTGACCTGACCTAAGCTAAATTTGACTCAAAATGACCTCGAATGACACAGACGACATCAAATTCGAAAATTTTGGCCTAAATGGACCATAAAACATGTGTCACGTGACCGACGGATGATATAATATTTTCGTGACCTGTGATGACCTGACCTTAACCTTAAAATCAAAGTACAAGTTTGGTACCCTCAGAGTATCTAGAGCATCTGTTCACGAGTGTGTGAACCAAAAATGAGCCTGATCTGACTTGTAAGACGGCGGCCAGAGCCCAAAACGTGAAGAAGCCAAAATGCTAATAATTTTTACTTTGTCCTGACCTGTGACGTCATCGGTGACCTCGAGGTCAATGAAATTAGGTTTCGTTCTACAGTTTTTCCGGGGCTATCAGACGCCGTTTGAATTTTGACGATCGGCCCAGTAGTTTCGGAGTTATAAGGGGGGCTATGAATAGCCCCCCCCCCCCCAGTAGGGCGTGTTATACGCAGACCCCAGTGGGGCGCGGGTTAAGGAAAAATCCAAAATATACAAGTTACAAGATTTGTTATGGATACTGGATCCTGCAAGTTTCATTTCCCTCTGACAGCTCCTATGGCAGTGAGGGCGTTGCGAAGTTGCGACATCTGAAGACCGTGCAGAAGTTCACTTATGACGTCATAGGTCAGTGATCTGACCTGACCCGATTTGCGGTTGGTGTCAAAAGATCCGGCTTGAATCAAAAGTCAGGTATGCCAAGTTTTAGCTCTCTATCTCCAGCGTGTTCGGAGCTATCGGTATAAAACCTATGGGGGCACCCACACACACCCCCCTCGGCCGGTCGAGGGTAAGCCAACAGCCTGCTGGAATCTTATGAGACCGACAAATTTGGACAAACATCAGGCATCATCTTGGCATCATGCAGTGTTATCTATGGGTCGATGGACGTATTTAGAAGACCGAACATATTTTCGAAGATATTTTCGTAGTAGATAGGCCGAAGATATTTTCGACGGTTCCAACAAATATGAAACATATCAAACTGGGTATCTAGATCGCCGTGAAAATTTCGTATTTTTATAGGTAGGTATCCATAATAACTCCGAAGCTTATTGATTCGGTTTCTAGCCCGACATTCGCCTCGTAAAACAAGAAATAACTATGAACCAGCTACTGCATACTTTACTATGGAACCGATGAAAATACGCCACAAGATTTGTTGGCTCACACGACAACACAACAACAGCGTCAGTTTGCAATCACAACAACATACGCCCAACACATATTCAACACAACACCGATATTACAATACAAATAGCGTGTCACCAATACATTCAAACTGCCAACCTGCCAAACCTAATCGGCGCCATTTAGGTAAGACCGGCACACATAACCCAAACAAATACGGCAGAACATGTACCACAACATGGAACAGGAATGGAGGGCCATCAGTGTCTGAAACTGTCCACGCGCTAGTCCGCTATTCTGGACATCTACATCTATGTAGTTGTGAGTTCGGGACCGGCTAGTTACCACCTCTGTGGGCGCGTATTTACAATGCATACGACACGAGATGAGCCATACATATTGTTTGGATGCACCTGAATTGAGCGCAGGAAATCCTATCGTAACTATCTGCGACATCCAACAAGCGAAATTGACACTAACGCTTTATCAACCCATTCGAAATACCCATAAATTTATTACACGTACGGCCGTCCAGAAAAAGAGTGGTTGGTTAGCCTATATGCGACTTTGGTGTAGTAACTTTGAATGACTGAGAAACTCCTGTAAAATGACTCATTATAGAAATGAGAAGAGGGTTCGTGCACACACTTCGGCGCTAGTTTTCAAAAGCCACTGGACGTATTCACCAATGCAGATCGACTATTGTGATGTTGGCAACGTACCACTTTATACCTGGAGGGCCGTACCTACCGTACAGAGAGATACACTTAACGGTACCTACCTACAGTCCTACACAATTCTCCTTACGTGGTAGGCGAAAAGATGTTTGGGTTTCCTTTCTTTCGAGAATGCGTATCATTTCAGCCTTCGTGTAATAACTTCGTTCTTTGTAAAAATAAAACTGGTACAAATAGAAACACCTATTGTCTATGTTTTATGAGGTTTGACACAAAGTGTGGAATATATCGCGATAAACCTGGTCAGTACTCAATCGCATGGCGTTAGTTTGACTTATCAGAGCGATACAAATGAAACACCATTCATCGTCTGGTTGGCGGAATCCATCCATGACGTCACTCAAGAACAAGTGGTGACGTCACTCAGCGTTCTGCCATCATGCATACTCAACAGTCAGCACCTCTACTTCCCTGGGCCGAGCTTCACTGACGCGACCGCAGCGACATCTATACACACCAAACTAGCGCCGCCTAGCGGCAACTGCAGCTCTTCACCACCATGTTCGGGTAGTTTTTCAGGACGACGTTCCGTCTCGTCTCGTCGAAATAGAGCAGTGTGAGAGACTCCATGTGATCGGGAACACAGCACGGCGCCGGCACGTGACTTCCTCGGCCGGTACCGTCAGCAGGGAGACCCAGCCGGGACGCCAGGCTCTGTACGGTGGCATGGTTGGTGGGGCGAGACTCCTGTGAACATACAGAGACGGGGAGCGGGTGTTGAAGGGTGGTTGGTGGGACGAGACTCCTGTAAACATACAGAGACGGGGAGCGGGTGTTGAAGGGTGGTTGGTGGGACGAGACTCCTGTGAACGTACAGAGACGGGGAGCGGTGTTGAAGGGTGGTTGGTGGGACGAGACTCCTGTGGACATACAGAGACGGGGAGAGGGTGTTGAAGGGTGGTTGGTGGGACGAGACTCCTGTGAACATACAGAGACGGGGAGCGGTGTTGAAGGGTGGTTGGTGGGACGAGACTCCTGTGGACATACAGAGACGGGGAGTGGCGTTGAAGGGTGGTTGGTGGGACGAGACTCCTGTGAACATACAGAGACGGGGAGCGGTGTTGAAGGGTGGTTGGTGGTGGGACGAGACTCCTGTGAACATACAGAGACGGGGAGCGGGTGTTGAAGGGTGGTTGGTGGGACGAGACTCCTGTGAACATACAGAGACGGGGAGCGGTGTTGAAGGGTGGTTGGTGGGACGAGACTCCTGTGGACATACAGAGACGGGGAGCGGGTGTTGAAGGGTGGTTGGTGGGACGAGACTCCTGTGAACATACAGCTGGTGACCTGATCTTAAAAGTTAGGAGGTTCAAACTTGCACACCATGTGAAAAATTGATGAGAGAATAGTCGTACAAAATTTCGCGGCGCTACGCGCCGCGGCTTTCCCGCTATTTGCGAAAACCCTCGGGGGGGGGGGGGCGGATATCCGCCCCCGTCGGTGCGCGTGTTAACCCGCGCCCCACTGGGGGGGGCTATTTATAGCCCCCCTCCCGTTTTTCTGCAATAACTTCCAAACCGCTTGACGGATCGACGCCAAACTTACAGTACCTTTGGCTGCATCAATTTGACACCTTGTGTCAAAATTTGAATTTCGTAGCTACCATAGGTCGGCTGGAAATGACGTCAGAGTGACGTCATGTTCGGCCGATTTCGACGCAAAACATTGAACCACGGCAATCGCTCCCAAGAGCTCAGTTTTTAAGCTAGATCCAATTTGTTTGCATGAAAGGACTCAGAATTGACCGCGCTATCAAACTGCTATCTCGAATTTTCAAAATTTTGAAAATTTCGAAATTTTGATATAATAATATTCAAAATATGTACTTTAATATTTTTTTCAAAAAGTTTTTGACTTTTCGAAAAAACCAGAATATATGTGACAGAACGCTTGATTATGACTAACTCTAGCAAGTTTTAGCTAAATATCTTCAAAAATGGCCAAGTTATACGCATTATTGCAAAAAATTCACAATTATTAAGTTTTCAAATCAATTTTTCAGTACGTATTTGACATCGTACACCAATATAAATGGCACCATCGTGTTCCTGAGCTCAAACTGCATCCAATAGACACCTTTTTTGTTGAAAAATTTTAACTTCAAAATTTGACCTTTTTTGACCTGAAAGTGACCTGACCTAAGCTAAATTCGACTCAAAATGGCCTCGAATGACACAGACGACATCAAATTCGAAATCTATGGCCTAAATGGACCATAAAACATGTGTCACGTGACCGACGCATGATAAAATATTTTCGTGACCTGTGATGACCTGACCTTGACCTGAAAATCAAAGTAAAAGCTTGGTACCCTCAGGGTATCTAGAGCATCTGTTTAAGAATGTGTGTACCAAAAATAAGCCTGATCTGACTTGTAAGCCGGCGGCCAGAGCCCAAAATGTGAACAAGCCAAAATGCTAATAATTTTTACTTTGAGCTGACCTGTGACGTCATCGGTGACCTCGAGGTCAATGAAATTAGGTTTCTCTCGACAGTTTTTCCGGGGCTATCAGACGCCGTTTGAATTTTGACGATCGGCCCAGTAGTTTCGGAGTTAGGAGGGGGGCTATGAATAGCCCCCCCCCCCCCAGTAGGGCGTGTTATACACAGACCCCAGTGGGGCGCGGGTTAAAGGGGGGAGGCAGAGACAATGAGTTCATGGGAATGGCATAACAGTGATGAACATGATAATCACTTGCATGTGTTCATGATACGAACGTTTCCTCGATGTAGGTAAATGAAACATTACTAGGGATAAGAGTTGGTTCTTACTGCAGTGCTTTATCAAACAACACAATCAAAATACCTTGCAACTAATATCATGCTATACACAACATCGTATTTGAATACACTACAATGCATTGCAATGTAATACCTATACACGAACAATGCAAGAGCCGGCTTTTGTTGGTTTCGTCGGGTTAGGTCCTTCCTGTCTGAAGAGACCATTGCAGAGCCGGAAGGATGATAGGAATTAGGGGAAACATTGGTCTGGGCAGACACCCTGGTGAGTCGCCGGGCTGAGCCCGTCCGAATGGACAGGCCGACCCAGGGCCTCCTCTAACATACCCACTGGGTGGGCAAATGCCCACCCAGTCACCACAATTGCCCACCCAGTGGCGTCGATTTGCCCACCCAGAAGCAAATGCAAAAATAAAGGTCCGGCCGGACGTCCGGTACTACCTTTCTGGTCTTAAGCAAACTGGATGCTGTTTGAAGGTCAAAAAAAAAAGTTTTCTGGTTGCCCGATATTCAGGGGCGTAGTCAGAATTTCCTCAAGGAGTGGGCCAAACGCACAGGGGCCCAAAATAACCCCCTAAAAATCCAAAAAGCCATCTGGTTGGATCCAATATTTTTTGGAGGGGGCCCAAATAAATAGAAAAATCTTTATTAACAAAAAATATTAGAACTGAGGGGGTAAGCAGTCCCTGGGCCCTGTTAGATAGGCCCACGAATAGCTTCATAGAGTCGCCAGTCGGTTTTGAGGGCGGTCTGAGAGCCCGTAGGTCGGATGAGGGTTCTTCAGACCGTCACAGGCCCCTACAGTGCATGAGAGCCTCGTAAGCCGTCTGAGGGTCATATAAGCCGCCTAAGGGCCACTAAGACCGACAAAAGCCCTCCTTGCACTTGCAGAGGCCCAGTCATGCCGACGGAGGGCTCTCTCAGACAAACTAAGGACCCGTTCAGGGCAGTTGAGGGCTTCCTCAAACCGATAGGGGCCCCTCAGATCGACAGTGGATCCGATCCGAGCTCCCTCAAACCGATATAGGGTCAGACCAACAGTCGGAACGCATTGATTCTGTTTACACACCGTTGGACCCAAGTTGGACCCATCCCATCCAACTGGCCCCCTGGTTTCAATAGGGCCCCAAGGCTCTAATATTGGGGCTCTCTTGGCCAATGTATAACTACTCAGCTGTGTCAAAGGATCTGCCGCAGGGGCCTTTGCGTCGCCAAGGGCCCACTGTGTCAGCCAGGGGCCCCTATAGAATAAGGACCCCTGGCTTCCGGGGGGGGGGGGGGCATGGTCCCTTTGGCCCCCTCCTTGGCTATGCCACTGCAGGTGACAAGCGTTCTTCCAGGCGACCAGGGGGCAGGGGCCAGGCGACCAGGCCCCCAGGCGACCAGGGGCCCCCAGGCGACTAGCCCCCAAGCGACCGGGCCCTCTAGGCGACCAGGGGCCCCAGGAAACCGGGGGTCATCGGATGAGTGCAGTGGCCCATTGGGTCATCAGAGGGCCACAGAAATGAAACTTCGATGTCAATTTTCTTCCGAGCAAAAGACGTTTTATCCAGTGTTTGAAAAAATAAATATCCCGGGGCCTGAGGGGCTCCCCCATGGCGCGTTTTGCGCTCAAGGGAGGGGGCCATTGCCCCCGTGGCCCCTCCCCCTTGGCTACGCCCCTGCCGATATTGCTATTCATGGACAAAGCCAGCTAAATCTCTAAATACGGCTGAGCTGAACAAATAAGCAAGAATCATTACCGGTTCGGGTAGCCTTTACTACAATGTATTATGTTAGTTAGCCCTCGCCCGGTGAGGGGGGTTGATGCACCCCCCTAAGGTTTTTCACAAATAACGTAAAAACGGCGGCGCTCAAATTTGGCATACCCTCTGGGGCAACCTTTTGGCACTTGTCCTGAAAATTTCAGATCTCTAGTCTTTTCAGGTCAGGTCACCAGGTCACAAACCCCGTACAAGGTCAGGGAAAAATTGGACTAGTTTAGCGGCAACCGAATGCCAGAGTTTTTCGTTGATAGCGTGAGTTCTATAGCACGTAGCGCTACCAAATTTAAGACACGACTCGGAGCATCTGTTTGTCACTTGCCCTTGGAGTTTTAGGTTCCAGTGATCCGAGACCAGGTCACAAGGTCACAAAAACTGGTACATTGTCAAAATACAAGAGTACCGAATAAGAATACCTACCACGCAGTTTGCGGAGGGCTGTAACATGTAACTCTGGAACGAATCGCTCGAGCATCGCTAATCATAAAACATACGACAAACGTTAACTTTGCAAACTATCATCTTATTTCCAATAACGGCACTGCTTATTTCGCCTCACCCCCCCCCCCCCGGTAACAGGTTTTGAAATTGGTTGAACCCCAAAACAGGGGCTGGATTCGCCCTTGGGCAGGGGAGTAGCGAAAATTCTGCCCACCCAGTGAAAAATCCTTAGAGGAGGCCCTGGGCCGACCAGCTCCTCAAGCACTCACCGCACCCGGCTACGGGGTGCGCTCCCTCGGGAGCAGCGGTGCCGCTCCAAGGGAGCAGCCCGCATGAGATAAAGTTGCCTGTCCAACCCGGAGAAGGGGTTGAGGCGTAAAGGAGAAGGATTTCAGCATCCTGAGGCTGGATACGACGGAACGGATGTGAAGGACCGGCATGCACTAAGCTCACGACTGCTGACATCGTGGAAATGCAGCTGTACGGTCACTGCCGCAGGTCCAAGGTTTAGGTTTGAACTTACGGCTCGACCCAGCTGAGTGGCCGGTATCCAGAACTGCCGCGTGGAACAGAGGACAAATATGACGTCATAGATAAAGGAGCTGACGTCACACGGGAAGGTTATTATCACCTCACGGCTCATATCATCTGTGATGCGTTAAACATGACGTCACAGAGGTCTATTGTAGGGTGTCAGTTATATGTCGGAAAGACGGCGCAGGTGGGCCTACAGCTCGCGTCACGTGTAACCGGCTGAGGGGGAGGGGGAGGGCAACACTTAGATGCAAAAAAGCTGTCTTATTTAGGAGTGTAGATGTTGATGATATACGAGTGTTTGGTCATGGTCATATTAAACAATACACAATGGACGGAGCACAGGTCTTACCTAGTATACCGACCACGGCGCCAAGTCATTGAGGTCTGAACACCTATGGAGCTAACCAAAGCACGACCCTCTCTCTCTCTCTCTCTCTCTCTCTCTCTCTCTCTCTCTCTCTCTCTCTCTCTCTCTCTCTCTCTCTCTCTCTCTCTCTCTCTCTCTCTCTCTCTCTCTCTCTCTCTCTCTCTCCTCTCTCTCTCTCTCTCCTCTCTCTCTCTCTCTCTCTCTCTCTC
>NW_024884020.1:0-31103 GCF_019059575.1 Amphibalanus amphitrite | reverse complement strand
ATTGCATGTTGCATTTTGTGACTGCAGTTCCCTTTGAATAACTGGGTTCAAATTTGTCCCTTTGATCGCAAACTTCTTGAGATGTCATGATGGTTCTTCATCTTCTTCAGTCTTCTTTCTCCCCTTCCTGGCTCGGTTAGGTGTAGCACTGTTGATTGTAGGTTCCGTGCAACATAACTGAAACGCATCTGAACAGCTCGGTATGATTCTTCATTCTTGATTATCAATGCCTGGAACGCAACGTCAATGCTTTTCTTAATTTTACCCGTCTTAGATTTCGCTTTCCTTGATTTGGATTTTGTGCAACATTGCTGAGTCCATGTTGCTGTTGCATGCAATAGAACTGCAACGCCACCGTACGACTGGATCCGTCTTTCCTTCTTGCCCGCAGATTTCTTGGACACAACGCCAATACTTCTTTTTACTTCTCCGGTCTTCGGTCTCGTTCTTCTGGGTTTGGATTTGTGCAACATTGCTGGTTCCATGTTGCATGCAACCGCCTTGCAATGCCTCTGAACAGCTGGACCTGCTTCTGTCTCCTTGACCACTAACTCCGTAATTGTTAATGTTCCTCCTTAAATTTTCCAGTTTTGACCTCGTTCTTCTGGGTTTGGATATGCGTAACTTCACTGATTGCATGCAACAGAACTGCAACCTTTCTCGATAGCCGGATTCAATTGTGTCCTCTTAACCTCAACCTTCTTGGATGTTATGAAGTGTTTTTGAATTTCTTCTGTCTTCGGTCCTGTTTTCTGGATTCGGGTATGTGCCACATTGCTAAATTGTGTTGCATGCAACGGAACTTGCAACGCCTCGGAACAGCTGAAGTACTTTCGGACATCTTGACTATCACCTCCTTGAATAGTGTTCTTGAATGTAGCTTGGTATCCTCCTTGATTTCTAGCGTTTGGTTTCGTTCTTATTGGTCCCTGTATGTGCAACATGGCTGAATTTCATGTTGCGTGCAACCGGACTGCAACTTCTCTGTACTACTGGGTTATATCCTGTGTTCATAGTCATAACCCCAGTTGATACGTGGTTCTTCTACGTAGCTCCTCCAGTCTTCGATCCTGTTTTTCCGGCTCGGATATGTGCAACTCGGCTGATTGTATGTTGCATGCAACTGAGCTGCAACTCCTCTGGGCTGTTGAATGTTGATGACATCCTGTTTTCATAGCCAGTGGATACAACGTGTCTCTTCTCCGTAGCTCCTCCAGTCGTCGATCGTATTTTTCTTCTTGGGCTCTGGTATGCGCAACTCTGCTGATTGCATGTTGCATGCAACTGGACTGCAACTCCTCTTCCTCCTCTGGACTGTTTGATGATGTACTGTCCTGTCAGGAGTATAACCTGTTTCTTCTCTATTGCTCGTTCAGTCTTCGGTCTTGATTTTTTCTTGGGTTCGGGTATGAGCAACTCTGCTGATTACATGTTGCATGCAACTGGGCACCTCCTCTGGGCTGTTGATGGCATCCTGTTTTCATAGCCAGTGGATACAACGTGTCTCTTCTCCGCAGCTCCTCCAGTCGTCGATCTTATTTTCTTCTTTGGCTCTGGTATGCGCAACTCTGCTGATTGCATGTTGCATGCAACTGGACTGCAACTCCTCTGGACTGTAACTCCTCAGGACTGCTGGATTATATCCCGTCTTCATAGCTAGTGGATACAACGTGTTTGCTCTCCATAGCTCCTCCAGTCTTTGAACTTGAATTTTTTTCTTTGGGTTCGGGTATGTGCAACTCTGCTGATTTCATGTTGCATGCAACAAAGCCATTGCCCCACGTTGGGCGCCACGAATGTGATGATGCCCCCTGGGGGTCCGGAAACGGTGGGGAGTATGTTTAAAAAAAAATTGTTTAATAAAATTTCTTTCATCGGGGGTGTTTTTCTTTCCGAGATGGTTGCCGACCTGCGCCGTGCTCTGGAACAACCTCAGGTGAGTGTTTTCGACTGGTAGATCCTCAAATGGTTGATTAACGAGTTGATTTTCTTGCTGTTTGACTTCTCTCTTGTTCAAACGCAATTGCACACCCATTTTCAATTGATGATCGGTCCGTTGGTTTCAAGCTGACCGATTCCTTTCCGCCACCGTTCCTTGCGCCTGGGGCTCGTCACAAACAATATTTATATGAGGCTGGCTTGTCGCTTGTCAACATATAGTCTTCACTGCCTAGGATGGTATCTGTCTCATAAGGAATTTAGGACACGGAAGTCTCCCCAAAGTATATAATTTTGATGCCTCCCTTGAGGACATAACCTGAAGCCACCATCTGATACCTGATAGCTACCCACCATTCTCTCCTTTTCTAATGCCTATCATCCCAAAGATAATCGAGTACATCCCCATTTAATGTCGCCCTCAATGCTGAGATTAGATCTCCCGCTGGTCCTTACACTATATGACGCATACCTCAATCTCCCTCAGACTCACTCTCTTTGTCATACCTCTCTCATCCCACTACAATAAATTTGATCCCGCGTCGACCTCTCAGTCCCTCCCAGCAATTGTTCTAACTCCCTCCAGCGGTACATATCAGGGACAATAAACGTAATTTGTTCAATAGACTCCGTGATTAGTGTAAATTTCGTCTAAGCTTACTCTTACCTCCCAACGACTTATCGCGCCCCATTCCAACATTGGAATCGTGTGTGCTCTTCCTAGCACATCTTGGGCTCCCTGGCCCAATATCCTCGAACACCTACATCACTTGACCCTGATTACTTGTCTAAAGGTGCAACGCAGGTAGCGATTACATTATTAGCGTTCGTCGATGGGTGTGATTGGTTCAATCAATCTCTGCCGGCCCACTCTCTTCGAACACCTACACCATTTGACCCCGATTACTTGTCTAAAGATCGACGCGGGTAGCGTCAGTTATTAGCGTTCCTCGGTGGCTTATGATTGGTCCGTCAACCTCTGCCGCTCACGGCACATCTCTGTTTCCCTACCAAAACCCCGCGGCCGGACGTTGGTTACTGACCCTTGCAGCCCTTCTATGAGAGACCGTCTTACGCGTTTTTCACCTAACGAACCGGTGGACACAATCCTGCTGCCCCGGCGACCGCAGTCTCACCGGGCTCATAGACAGGTACCTACTCAGTACTCTCATGCAGTCATGGCACCCGCAAGTGGCGCCTTTGAATCATTGACCGGTGTGACTCGAAGACTCCATGACTGAATCTATCCTACAATTTTATCCGACGCCGTGGAATCCTGTCCTGCATGTGTGTTCAAGCGCGTTAGCGTCATGAGTGATACATGCTGCGATCCTTTCCGACGGTGGACTTACCTCACCTCATCCTGGCGGAATTACCCCTTCGCCTCAATCTATCACCTTCGTATTTTGTCACTCACCTTCGGCGGAGTGCCCCCTCGTCCTGTCTCTCTGACTCACCTCTCAGCTTGGGCGTCTTATGGCGTTCTTTGTTCTGATATCTGCCTAACATATTTACTTACTTACTCCGTAACGTGAGACAGTCCAATCCTAGAAGACTTAGACGTATCAGCAGAGTCAAAAACACATGAAAGTGTTGCAACATACCTCCTCGGCTAGCATCCATCCTTAGATCTTTCCTCCTTTTGTAATTCCGGTTTCAATAGCTATCGACCACTTCAGGGTCACTCCTTCTGTATCTCCTTACCTGTCTGACCCGTAGAATCCATTCAGTCCATGTGCGCACCGCTGCGCGGTACGAATCAATTGTTACCCGCGACCCGAACAAAAAAAAAAAATCATTGGATAGAGAAATCTGCGCCGCCAAATACTCAGACCATCTACTACTCCTTTCATCTACACGATATTTACGCCTATCAGCCGAAACGTCTCTACCGTAGCTTACTATATTCACTCAGTGACGTCATATTTCTAGGAGATTGCCAGTTTCATACTTGTTGATCGGTAATGACGTCATAAGATCCTGTCGCCTGCGGGTTAGTACATCCTGACCTCTCATCGTTCAACCTTGGAGACGCTAACTTTGATCGGAATTTCGAACTTTCAACTCGACTATTCTGAGTGTTGCCTGTGATTTAATGAAGTAATTCTCAGTAGTGCCCAATCATTTGTGATCATGAATATTTTTATGTGGATTGTTGTCTGGCGTCCCTCGCCACGTTGTCGCAAATTTCTCTGGGGACGTAAGTATTTGCATCAAGGGAATTCTAAGGTAGTGCGCCGGATTAGTCTCAATTTGGCATTTCAATTTAAAAACAATCCAACTCATGTGATTTCATGTTATCTTACTGAACCGATTTATGAGAGTCAATTTTATAATGCAGGTTTTATTGACATACTCGACTAGATGATATTTTAACTTGCAATTCAATTGCAATTGACAATCGACTTGTGTTGTTCTAATTTAAGGAAGCTCGGTTCACCGATTGCTATGTTGTTGAAAGTATACAAATTTTGGCAAATGTGATATCCAATTATTTGAGTGGGAACATCAGCAATGAGAAATGGTTATATCAAATCAAGGGGGGACTGTAAATTACAATAAGCTAATGGGGAATGGACCATTGGAGAATGGTGCTAATTTCAAACTAATTTGATGGCTCGGGCAAAGACTGGTGTAAACAATAGTACGCTCATTGCCATTTCTCCAGTGTTAATGGTAATTTGATTTATTTACCTAGTGGGTACTTTTGCTGGCAAACCTGCTATTATAATTTCAGTCAAGGTAGCTATCCAGGATAGAGGACAATCCGATAGACAGCCCTTCGTTGTATCTGTTCCGCCACCTGACAAAGTTTGTCATGTTCATTGATGCCTTATAAATTTCAATTCCAGGATATCCCTTTTAAGTGAAACCACACTGGTCCGAAACTGTTTGTTGGCATCCAAGGCCAGATATGAGATCAGTTGTGACCTGAGGGGTCAATGGTCATTGACGTTGAAATTCCATGTTCAATAGATCATGTCAATAGAAAGAGATCTACTAACGGATGTTACTGGGAATAATGACTTGAATTGTTGCATGTTACTGATTTATCATCTGAATTCATTAATTTCAGCGTATCCCTCTAAAACTTTGTAAGTACAGTTGTCAGTAGCTTTCACACCACGCATGACATGAGATGAATGTCCTAGGCTTGGGGTGGCAATGACCTTTGCCATTTTTGTTGTACATGTTTGTTAGGGAATGACACTAGAAATGTGACTGGGATTGGTGCAATTTCCTCATAAGTCCCTGGTGCGGCTCAATTGAATCTAGTACCATCTGACTCAGCCATGGGGTCACTTTCTTTCTTTCAATTTCTAAGTTTTAGTGATGCGCGCTCAATCATAACACAGTTAATTCTCCATTCCTGTCGTTAGCCTATAATTGTCTGCTAATCTGAGTTGGTAGCATGCCTCGCGATGTACAGTTTGGTTTCAACTGACAAAGGTAACCAGTTTCTCCCAGAATTAGACCGTAGAGTTGTTCACCAAGATTTACTAAATCTTGATCATATGTGACTGCTGTCTATTTCTCCCCTTTTTGACCACCCCAAATTTGTCCGTCTTTCCTACTGAGGTCATCGTGGGTCAATCGTTGAAAGAGGGGTTCGTCCAGCTGTCTTAACAGATAATTTGTTTCTCTCAGCAGGTCCATATTGGTGCATTGTTTGCGGTGCGGCTGAGGGCCGGTGACCAGCGCTCTTTCCGATCCAGCGGCGAGGGACCGGGTTGTACTCGTGAGATTCAACTGTGCTTGCCGTTGGCCTTATCTGGGTTAAATTAACATGACGGTCACTTTGCCTACTGGTTAAATGAGTTATCACGCCTCATTTGAAAGGACTTGAAGGGTTTCGACAAATTGAACGTAATTACATGCAATGATCTCTAAATGTTAATTTCTTTGAGAATGTGCCCTGTGATCAAAAGCTATCTTTGATTGATTCCTTCATATGTTTGGGTCTACCGTTAGTCAATATTCTACGTTAAACCAAGATTAAACCAGCTCTCTCGCTCTCTCTCTCTCTCTCCCTCTCTCTCTCTCTCTCTCTCTCTCTCTCTCTCTCTCTCTCTCTCTCCTCTCTCTCTCTCTCTCTCTCTCTCTCTCTCTCTCTCTCTCTCTCTCTCTCCTCTCTCTCTCCCTCTCTCTCTCTCTCTCTCTCTCGCTCTCTCTCTCTATTGATCATTCACATTCGCTCTCTCACTCACCACCACTCACTCACTCACGCCCCCATTCACTCATCCACTCCCGTGCGCGCCCATTCATTTACTCATTCTCCCCCTGTCCCCGTCTGTCCGTCTCTCTCCTACGCACGTTCCACGCGTGAGATGGTCGTGTAACGTCCACTCGCGGCAGAATGAATAAGCAGAGCTTGGCGTGCCTCGGTCATAGGTGGCGCCACTGTTTCCTTTCGGCCTTCTGGGCGGTCGGGCTGTACCGAGAGTTGGGTCTTGTAGGTGGCGCTAGGGGCGCTGCCGTCGGTGCGTCTTTATTCTACATGAAGGACATGAGCTGCGGTAATTTCTCGCTTCCCTCCGTAACCAACTCTAGATGGGTACAAGCAGGGTGACATTTTGACATAGTCACATCACATTGAACGCTAACTCGCTTGATGTTTATGATCAATTGTCTCAAATGATGCATCAATTTAACAACCGTGTCATTTCCACTTTAATCTTTGATATACCTCGAAGGGGGAGCTGGCATCAATATTAGTTAGGTACTGATGATGCTAGGAGAGAAAGGGGGATTGATTGGCAGCTTACGAACAGCGATAAATTTATAACGATTGAAATGGTGATTCAGATTTGTATCGGTTATATGAACGCGAATCACGAAACGACTCAATGCTGACTTAATAACAACCCGGAAGGCAATTCAGACTTGTTCTGGCGCTGAGCTGCCGAAGGAGCAGAATAATGTTTAACGTTTACGATGTTGTACTCTCCTTATCCAATTGTAACAACTAAAAAAAAAACGAATTTATGGTGGTCGCGTCGTGAGGGCGTGATCATTGCGTTTCCGTTGATTGATGATCAGACGGCCGTGGCGTAATCTCATTCAACTCCGGTGAGCCTGGGGTGTTAGGCCGGCGTGAGGTCGTGTGGTCGACGTTGACAACTTAAAGATAATTACGTTAGCGGTCTCTGTGAGTCCGAATCAGCAACATATCTGCAGTAACCCTCCCTTGTTTCCCAGACAGATTGTTAAATTTTCACGCTATATTTACAAACGGACGATACAATACTGGTCATTTTCAACCGGTGTACCACGATCGGTTGTCAGCTCGCCAATGCCAACTTAGCCTTAAATCTAATCCTAACGCCCTAACCGCAAAAAGATTATTTACAAAGCATCGCCAATTGAACTGTCATGACGTCATCTGACGTAGTTTGACGCGTCAGTGGTGACCAGCGCCCCAAAAATGACACCACCTGACCTGTTTCTCCTCCCCTCTCCCTGCATTGGCTCCCACACCTCACTGCGGCCAGACCGCGCGCGCGATGGCCGACGGATAGCGCTCCCTCCAAAACCAATGTAATGGTGAGCCATTAGCCTACACTGACCATTACTGACCCGCCCCGGCTGTCTCGCTAAACCTCTCCCTACCCCATTGGTAAGGCCGGACTAGTCAGACCCATTAGTCTGCCTGCTCACCCTTACAAACAGGCGCACCCCTGCCGCGCCGCTCGGTCGGGAGCGGAATGTAGCGACCATCTCCCCTCCCCTTCCCTACCGAGTCACACTCCCACGATGTTAAATCCATTACCCTCTAATGGTGGCTCAGGTTAGACCTCAGGGAGTGGCATTTGTAATCCAGATCAGAGACATCCGATGGGTAAATGGGAGGTGAATTGTCCATGACGGGGAGGCAGTCTTGATGAGGCGGACAGATGAGATGACTCACTTGACAGTTGATGATGGTTGACACGTCGAATCTCCGTCGCGGCAGCAGAGTCCCTCCGCTCCGGCAGGGGTGGGGTCGGCCAGCCTCAGACTGAGACGTGCCGGCCGACCCGCCGTCCAGATGAGCTCTCCTCCCCCGTGGTCTGTCACCCGTGGTCTGATACCGTGCTCTGTCCCCCTCTCTCCTTCTCCGCTGAGTTTTGTTCGCCTGTGATTTCCGGGCCGGAGGTTCCGGGCGTCGCCGGGCCTCCCCGACCGGGGCAGAAAATTGGCGACATCCCGTCTCGCATCCGGAGTCGAGACCGTCGTCCTCCTCCTCCATTCCGCCGGAACGTGACGTCATCCTCACTATCACGGCTCATCCGTCTCAGCTGTCTCCTGCCGGATGACGTTTTCACACTCGATTTTCGCCGGATGTCGGTCCCTGCCTGTGCCGGACGGCTGACCGCAACGGCATCCTCCCACCTTCCTGTCAGCTGCGTCGGCAGGATGTGCGTGGCGCCAGGCGTCGGGAGGCTGGTCGAGCACCGGGAGCAGGTGTTTCCGGCTGCGTTACGTTTGTCGGCGGCCACTGCGCCGGCCCGGATGGGTGTGTTGGAACTCCACCCTTCGGCGAGCCTTTGATCTTCGCTTAATGGTGACCGGCCAACGGGTCGGGGGATCGTATGGTCGACTCCCTCCCCACGCCGCACAGTGTGGCCGAACACCAGTTTAGCGCGAATTTAATCCCAGCGCTCCTCGGATCCACTGAAAATGGTTCTCTGGTTCCAAAACTGACACTTACCCCTCGCCGGACTTATTGGTTTTCAAAATACGCGCCGGCCGAAGGGGGGGGGGGTTGGTACGACCCCCGTCGCTGTTTCGCCCCTGATGGAGCTAGAGCCCCGCGGAAAAAACGAGCGTGTGCGCCGTTACGAGACGCAGCGACTGGTACCCGATTTTAAGGTCTTAGGCCAACCTGTGACCTCTGAGGTCAGGTCAAGTGACCCAGGCGCGGATTCATTTTTTATTAATAACTTCGCGAAAAAATGCCGCAGAGCCGCAATTTTGGTATCATCATGTTCGCCTCACTCAGGCGCGTCGAATGGTATACTTTTTGTTCGGCTGAAGTTAACTTCAGGTGTTGACCGTGGGTCAAGGTCAGGTCAGAGTCCTCCAGATCACGAAGTTGGTTGAAGGAGGTCATGTTGCATATCATTCGATTCAGCAAGTCTTCCTGAGTCCATTGGTGGCTTTCTCGACTCGCTAGCTCAATTTAATCGGGAGTTATTGACGAAAAACTCTTATTACCCTAGTGACGTCATAAATGACGTCACGTAAGACCAACAATGCATAGGTGAAGCATCGGACCTTGCAAGGAGTGCATGAAATCACGATTTCGTGTGCTTGAGATAGTTTATTAGGCTGGAGCCTGTCCGGCCGCGCCGCCCCCGACCTTGGTCAGGTCACATAGGGCGGCCGACTAGACATGTTCAAAGCTGAGTTGACGGCAAATAGGCAAAAACTGGCAGCTGAAACTTGCTCGCTTATGTTCAGAAAGGTGCGGAGAGTTCAGCCATGCCCTATTCGTCATATCCATTTTTATCCATTTTGACATTTTTCAACTTCTTTATTAAATACTATCGTGAGAACGATACACATGCAGGGCTCTTGTTCTAACTCATTAAACTCAAAAACCATTCATTGAAAAGCTACCATGATAGCAGAAACAGCTTCATCATGAATTGTGCTATCCGGTGATATGCTATTTTCTCATATATCTTCTCGAAACTTCCGTAAAATTTACGTTGAAAACTGGACATATTTATCAGTACCATAGCCCGATTTTAGGAACCGGAGCGTGGGTCTACTTTCGGCAGGGATATAAGTCCTCAAATGGTAAAGTGGCTTAAAAATAAGGTTCTATCAGATAACTTCAGACAATTTCCTACCCATTGATAGGTATAAATAACAGTTTATCGAAAGTCGGGTTTTTGATTAAATTCGCGCTAATCTGGTATTCGGCAAGACCGTGCGCCGGCTCAGCGCCGCGGCAGGCAGTGCGATCGTCCTTACGTATAGAGTGTGTGAGATATCCTTTTTGAAGTACGGGGAAAAAATGTCACAGCTTCCAGCTGTTACATTTTCAGGCTTCTTCTTTTAATTGTGCCCCTACAATTAAGGATGGGCTTATTCTGCATGGTAGTCGGCTGGCCTTCTTCGTCTGCCTTGGCTAGGACGTTGACGTCCTCTGCCTCCCTGCGATGCGAGGGTGCTGTTTCTGGAATCCATAGGTAACGTCTCCTCGATCCTCCGACAGCTAGGTGTGGTGCAGCCATCCCCCCGAGGTCAGTTCCCTTGCCACCATTTGCCCTAACCTAGCTTACACCCTAACCATCCCATTAGTGACACTTCCCCCTTTCGTTATTCCATCCCCCCGATCTAATTACAGCAGGTCATGTCCTAATCGTTTTCCCCCAACATTCGTAAGGTGGTTGCCTGACAAGCCGAGTAACCAGTAAGTATAACACATCTGTTTAAAGTACTACACACCATCAGATATTTACCCCTACATAAAACCTAATGACACACCGCGCGCATATTGTCACATCGGTACATACGTCGCTCCATGTTGGTACGACGGCCCGTGGTGGCTCCCTGGTAGCCACTTGGACGAGAGGTCTTGGGCCTTCCCACCGATCGCCGCCTGGCGTGACCCCCTTGGTTGCTCGTGTCCAGGCCGGGGTCGGTCGTCGTAGTCGTGTAGTCCGCTTTGTTGGCGTCAGGGCATCGGGCGCTTTTAGAGCAACGCCTCTGCCAACGCCTTGGTCGATCTGGTTCCCTCCATGGTTGGGCGCTGTTGTCGTGAAGTCCGGTTTGTTGGCGCCAGGGCATCGTGCGTCTTTGAGCAACGCCTCTGCCAACGCCCTGGTCGATCTGGCTCTGCCATGGTTGGGCGCTGTTGTCGTGAAGTCCGGTGGCGGTAACCCGCGAGGGTGCTCTGGAGCTGCACGCCTCAACGCCACAGTGGTAATGTTGCTTGCTCTGGTACCTGGAACAAAAGAGAAGGGGGAGGGTGCTTCTTGGGTCGAAGGGGGAAAGAAGGAAAGTATAAGGCGGTTGGACATGACCCTTGGAGTGGGTAGGATGGGGTTTGGGATGGTTGTTGAGCAGGATTGGTGTTACTGGGGTTTGTTGTTCGTCCTCCATGGAGCACATCAACTCTCCGTACCTCTCCTTGGTGACCATGCGTTTGTTTCTGTATTGCAGTTATCTGGGTGGCCTGTTTTCTGTTTCACCAGCTGCTCCGTGCGTTCCCATTAGTTCGACTCACTCAGCTGCCCCGCATGCCTCGAACTTCTGGTTTCCAAGAATTCGTTTCGGTGTTAGTGCGACTTATAAGCCAGTCTTCGAATTGGTTTGTTGCAGGTCAGCTCAACACGATGTTCGATGGTTCAATGACATCACGTCCTTAGGTTCATGAAGGCGCTCTTGTTCGTTTATGTGTTTTGCAGCTGTTCCCTTCTGATCCAAACCGGGTGCCTTGGTATCCAGAATCTTCGGATCCATGCTTCCTTCATCCCTTTTTTCCGCTTAGCCAGACATCCGAGTGTTTTGTTCGCCGACACCACGACTTCTTGACTTCTTTACAGTTGGTGGTCTTGATATTTGGTCTTCGACGTCTCCTCCTTGGGTGGTGGGGAGTTTAGGTGAGTCTTCTGCTGGTGGGTGATTTTTTCACGGCTTGTCTCGACTCAGATGCTGATGGCGCTGCTGGCCGGCTGGATTTTTTTTTCGGGGCTCGGTTGGATATTCCTTCGTTACTGCTTGGTCGACTTCTCTTCTTCTCAGAGTGATGTCTTTCCGCCTGGAACAATTCACCTTGGTCCCTCCTTCTCCGACACCGGTTAGGTAGGGGCCGCCGCTTTCTTCTAGAGTGTCGCCTCCTTCCGGCTTCCGCTCTCCAGGATGGTTTTGTTGGCTACCGAGATCCAAAGCTTTCTATTGACTGCTCGACGATGATGCTGTTTTTTTTTTCAGACGAAGCTAACTCCGATGATGGCGTCATGGTGAAGTTCGGCATACGGGAAGGCGTCATGTCTACTTCTGTACTCTTAACTTGAATTTTTACTGCTGTTTCTCTGGCGACCGGTTATCATGTGACCTGAGGCGGACCGAAGAGCCACGCCCGCGATTTGGGAAGACTGGCTGTTGATGTCTGACGAGCGACGCGAGAATCAGTGCCGGTTTCCTTTGGACCTCCTTTCGACGAGAACACTTTATACGTCGGTCCGTGTCTCGTGCTGTTGATGTAGCAAGGTGGTGGGCTTCCGTGACCAGGTTAGCTGTTTTCTTCTCAGGCTGTCTTCGATCACCTCTGATTGAGATTCCTGTAGATCCTGGTGTTGTTTCCTGTGGAGGTTGAAGGAAAGTTGCGTCCATTCGTCACGCTGATCCCCATGCGAACGATGATGTCAGTTTCCCTGATGCTGTTGATCTCTCGGGAGGCATTCGAAAGCTCGGTGCCGCGGGCGGTGGTAATTGTAGCACATATTCAGAGTAAGTCCCTCTCTCGCCTGGCTTGGTTTGGTTGTCGTATTTGTTGAACCCCTGCGGTCTTGAGGTCCGGTACGTCGCCATTCCTGTCCTATCGCTTGGCTTTGCTCAGATCGACTTGCTCTTGGCACGTAGACTTCTCCTTTTCACCGGTCAATTTTTGTTGTGGAGTTTGGAACCGCAAGATTAGCGTAGCATGGCTGGTGTGTTTCCTCCCGCTCCTCTTGATCTCCCCCTCAGATTTTCCCGTTGCTCGCTGGAGGCAGGCTTTGCTCTTCGCGTTCCAGTCGTCCCGACGGCGCAGGCTTCTTCTCAGGTTCCTCCTCCCGCGTTTGGAAAAAACTGCCACGATCTTTCCGACCACTTGTTGCTGCGGATACGGGAACCTTCTTGTGTAGCAGCTCAGGACCTCCCCTTCCCGGTGGCTGGCTCCCACTGCTTCTTCTTCATCTGCCATTTCACTTCATTGTCAAATATCTTGCATTCCCTGCACCCTTGATCTTGATCTTGTTGTGATCTGGGCTAAACCAGTAACATATGCTTGCGCATGTATGAGTTGGATCCTTGTGATCAGATTGCTGCTCCTCTCGAACCTCTAGATGTTATCTTGTCTTTGTTTCTTCGTAGTGCAGTGTCTCCTCTAATCTCCTTTACCGTCGATCTTGTTTCTTTCTGGGCGGCTTCTCGATAGGTGCGACTCTGCTAATTGCATGTTGCATTTTGTGACTGCAGTTCCCTTTGAATAACTGGGTTCAAATTTGTCCCTTTGATCGCAAACTTCTTGAGATGTCATGATGGTTCTTCATCTTCTTCAGTCTTCTTTCTCCCCTTCCTGGCTCGGTTAGGTGTAGCACTGTTGATTGTAGGTTCCGTGCAACATAACTGAAACGCATCTGAACAGCTCGGTATGATTCTTCATTCTTGATTATCAATGCCTGGAACGCAACGTCAATGCTTTTCTTAATTTTACCCGTCTTAGATTTCGCTTTCCTTGATTTGGATTTTGTGCAACATTGCTGAGTCCATGTTGCTGTTGCATGCAATAGAACTGCAACGCCACCGTACGACTGGATCCGTCTTTCCTTCTTGCCCGCAGATTTCTTGGACACAACGCCAATACTTCTTTTTACTTCTCCGGTCTTCGGTCTCGTTCTTCTGGGTTTGGATTTGTGCAACATTGCTGGTTCCATGTTGCATGCAACCGCCTTGCAATGCCTCTGAACAGCTGGACCTGCTTCTGTCTCCTTGACCACTAACTCCGTAATTGTTAATGTTCCTCCTTAAATTTTCCAGTTTTGACCTCGTTCTTCTGGGTTTGGATATGCGTAACTTCACTGATTGCATGCAACAGAACTGCAACCTTTCTCGATAGCCGGATTCAATTGTGTCCTCTTAACCTCAACCTTCTTGGATGTTATGAAGTGTTTTTGAATTTCTTCTGTCTTCGGTCCTGTTTTCTGGATTCGGGTATGTGCCACATTGCTAAATTGTGTTGCATGCAACGGAACTTGCAACGCCTCGGAACAGCTGAAGTACTTTCGGACATCTTGACTATCACCTCCTTGAATAGTGTTCTTGAATGTAGCTTGGTATCCTCCTTGATTTCTAGCGTTTGGTTTCGTTCTTATTGGTCCCTGTATGTGCAACATGGCTGAATTTCATGTTGCGTGCAACCGGACTGCAACTTCTCTGTACTACTGGGTTATATCCTGTGTTCATAGTCATAACCCCAGTTGATACGTGGTTCTTCTACGTAGCTCCTCCAGTCTTCGATCCTGTTTTTCTCGGGCTCGGATATGTGCAACTCGGCTGATTGTATGTTGCATGCAACTGAGCTGCAACTCCTCTGGGCTGTTGAATGTTGATGACATCCTGTTTTCATAGCCAGTGGATACAACGTGTCTCTTCTCCGTAGCTCCTCCAGTCGTCGATCGTATTTTTCTTCTTGGGCTCTGGTATGCGCAACTCTGCTGATTGCATGTTGCATGCAACTGGACTGCAACTCCTCTTCCTCCTCTGGACTGTTTGATGATGTACTGTCCTGTCAGGGAGTATAACCTGTTTCTTCTCTATTGCTCGTTCAGTCTTCGGTCTTGATTTTTTCTTGGGTTCGGGTATGAGCAACTCTGCTGATTACATGTTGCATGCAACTGGGCTGCACCTCCTCTGGGCTGTTGATGGCATCCTGTTTTCATAGCCAGTGGATACAACGTGTCTCTTCTCCGCAGCTCCTCCAGTCGTCGATCTTATTTTCTTCTTTGGCTCTGGTATGCGCAACTCTGCTGATTGCATGTTGCATGCAACTGGACTGCAACTCCTCTGGACTGTAACTCCTCAGGACTGCTGGATTATATCCCGTCTTCATAGCTAGTGGATACAACGTGTTTGCTCTCCATAGCTCCTCCAGTCTTTGAACTTGAATTTTTTTCTTTGGGTTCGGGTATGTGCAACTCTGCTGATTTCATGTTGCATGCAACAAAGCCATTGCCCCACGTTGGGCGCCACGAATGTGATGATGCCCCCTGGGGGTCCGGAAACGGTGGGGAGTATGTTTAAAAAAAAATTGTTTAATAAAATTTCTTTCATCGGGGGTGTTTTTCTTTCCGAGATGGTTGCCGACCTGCGCCGTGCTCTGGAACAACCTCAGGTGAGTGTTTTCGACTGGTAGATCCTCAAATGGTTGATTAACGAGTTGATTTTCTTGCTGTTTGACTTCTCTCTTGTTCAAACGCAATTGCACACCCATTTTCAATTGATGATCGGTCCGTTGGTTTCAAGCTGACCGATTCCTTTCCGCCACCGTTCCTTGCGCCTGGGGCTCGTCACAAACAATATTTATAATGAGGCTGGCTTGTCGCTTGTCAACATATAGTCTTCACTGCCTAGGATGGTATCTGTCTCATAAGGAATTTAGGACACGGAAGTCTCCCCAAAGTATATAATTTTGATGCCTCCCTTGAGGACATAACCTGAAGCCACCATCTGATACCTGATAGCTACCCACCATTCTCTCCTTTTCTAATGCCTATCATCCCAAAGATAATCGAGTACATCCCCATTTAATGTCGCCCTCAATGCTGAGATTAGATCTCCCGCTGGTCCTTACACTATATGACGCATACCTCAATCTCCCTCAGACTCACTCTCTTTGTCATACCTCTCTCATCCCACTACAATAAATTTGATCCCGCGTCGACCTCTCAGTCCCTCCCAGCAATTGTTCTAACTCCCTCCAGCGGTACATATCAGGGACAATAAACGTAATTTGTTCAATAGACTCCGTGATTAGTGTAAATTTCGTCTAAGCTTACTCTTACCTCCCAACGACTTATCGCGCCCCATTCCAACATTGGAATCGTGTGTGCTCTTCCTAGCACATCTTGGGCTCCCTGGCCCAATATCCTCGAACACCTACATCACTTGACCCTGATTACTTGTCTAAAGGTGCAACGCAGGTAGCGATTACATTATTAGCGTTCGTCGATGGGTGTGATTGGTTCAATCAATCTCTGCCGGCCCACTCTCTTCGAACACCTACACCATTTGACCCCGATTACTTGTCTAAAGATCGACGCGGGTAGCGTCAGTTATTAGCGTTCCTCGGTGGCTTATGATTGGTCCGTCAACCTCTGCCGCTCACGGCACATCTCTGTTTCCCTACCAAAACCCCGCGGCCGGACGTTGGTTACTGACCCTTGCAGCCCTTCTATGAGAGACCGTCTTACGCGTTTTTCACCTAACGAACCGGTGGACACAATCCTGCTGCCCCGGCGACCGCAGTCTCACCGGGCTCATAGACAGGTACCTACTCAGTACTCTCATGCAGTCATGGCACCCGCAAGTGGCGCCTTTGAATCATTGACCGGTGTGACTCGAAGACTCCATGACTGAATCTATCCTACAATTTTATCCGACGCCGTGGAATCCTGTCCTGCAGATGTGTGTTCAAGCGCGTTAGCGTCATGAGTGATACATGCTGCGATCCTTTCCGACGGTGGACTTACCTCACCTCATCCTGGCGGAATTACCCCTTCGCCTCAATCTATCACCTTCGTATTTTGTCACTCACCTTCGGCGGAGTGCCCCCTCGTCCTGTCTCTCTGACTCACCTCTCAGCTTGGGCGTCTTATGGCGTTCTTTGTTCTGATATCTGCCTAACATATTTACTTACTTACTCCGTAACGTGAGACAGTCCAATCCTAGAAGACTTAGACGTATCAGCAGAGTCAAAAACACATGAAAGTGTTGCAACATACCTCCTCTTCGGCTAGCATCCATCCTTAGATCTTTCCTCCTTTTGTAATTCCGGTTTCAATAGCTATCGACCACTTCAGGGTCACTCCTTCTGTATCTCCTTACCTGTCTGACCCGTAGAATCCATTCAGTCCATGTGCGCACCGCTGCGCGGTACGAATCAATTGTTACCCGCGACCCGAACAAAAAAAAAAAATCATTGGATAGAGAAATCTGCGCCGCCAAATACTCAGACCATCTACTACTCCTTTCATCTACACGATATTTACGCCTATCAGCCGAAACGTCTCTACCGTAGCTTACTATATTCACTCAGTGACGTCATATTTCTAGGAGATTGCCAGTTTCATACTTGTTGATCGGTAATGACGTCATAAGATCCTGTCGCCTGCGGGTTAGTACATCCTGACCTCTCATCGTTCAACCTTGGAGACGCTAACTTTGATCGGAATTTCAACTCGACTATTCTGAGTGTTGCCTGTGATTTAATGAAGTAATTCTCAGTAGTGCCCAATCATTTGTGATCATGAATATTTTTATGTGGATTGTTGTCTGGCGTCCCTCGCCACGTTGTCGCAAATTTCTCTGGGGACGTAAGTATTTGCATCAAGGGAATTCTAAGGTAGTGCGCCGGATTAGTCTCAATTTGGCATTTCAATTTAAAAACAATCCAACTCATGTGATTTCATGTTATCTTACTGAACCGATTTATGAGAGTCAATTTTATAATGCAGGTTTTATTGACATACTCGACTAGATGATATATTTAACTTGCAATTCAATTGCAATTGACAATCGACTTGTGTTGTTCTAATTTAAGGAAGCTCGGTTCACCGATTGCTATGTTGTTGAAAGTATACAAATTTTGGCAAATGTGATATCCAATTATTTGAGTGGGAACATCAGCAATGAGAAATGGTTATATCAAATCAAGGGGGGACTGTAAATTACAATAAGCTAATGGGGAATGGACCATTGGAGAATGGTGCTAATTTCAAACTAATTTGATGGCTCGGCAAAGACTGGTGTAAACAATAGTACGCTCATTGCCATTTCTCCAGTGTTAATGGTAATTTGATTTATTTACCTAGTGGGTACTTTTGCTGGCAAACCTGCTATTATAATTTCAGTCAAGGTAGCTATCCAGGATAGAGGACAATCCGATAGACAGCCCTTCGTTGTATCTGTTCCGCCACCTGACAAAGTTTGTCATGTTCATTGATGCCTTATAAATTTCAATTCCAGGATATCCCTTTTAAGTGAAACCACACTGGTCCGAAACTGTTGTGTTGGCATCCAAGGCCAGATATGAGATCAGTTGTGACCTGAGGGGTCAATGGTCATTGACGTTGAAATTCCATGTTCAATAGATCATGTCAATAGAAAGAGATCTACTAACGGATGTTACTGGGAATAATATGACTTGAATTGTTGCATGTTACTGATTTATCATCTGAATTCATTAATTTCAGCGTATCCCTCTAAAACTTTGTAAGTACAGTTGTCAGTAGCTTTCACACCACGCATGACATGAGATGAATGTCCTAGGCTTGGGGTGGCAATGACCTTTGCCATTTTTGTTGTACATGTTTGTTAGGGAATGACACTAGAAATGTGACTGGGATTGGTGCAATTTCCTCATAAGTCCCTGGTGCGGCTCAATTGAATCTAGTACCATCTGACTCAGCCATGGGGTCACTTTCTTTCTTTCAATTTCTAAGTTTTAGTGATGCGCGCTCAATCATAACACAGTTAATTCTCCATTCCTGTCGTTAGCCTATAATTGTCTGCTAATCTGAGTTGGTAGCATGCCTCGCGATGTACAGTTTGGTTTCAACTGACAAAGGTAACCAGTTTCTCCCAGAATTAGACCGTAGAGTTGTTCACCAAGATTTACTAAATCTTGATCATATGTGACTGCTGTCTATTTCTCCCCTTTTTGACCACCCGCAAATTTGTCCGTCTTTCCTACTGAGGTCATCGTGGGTCAATCGTTGAAAGAGGGGTTCGTCCAGCTGTCTTAACAGATAATTTGTTTCTCTCAGCAGGTCCATATTGGTGCATTGTTTGCGGTGCGGCTGAGGGCCGGTGACCAGCGCTCTTTCCGATCCAGCGGCGAGGGACCGGGTTGTACTCGTGAGATTCAACTGTGCTTGCCGTTGGCCTTATCTGGGTTAAATTAACATGACGGTCACTTTGCCTACTGGTTAAATGAGTTATCACGCCTCATTTGAAAGGACTTGAAGGGTTTCGACAAATTGAACGTAATTACATGCAATGATCTCTAAATGTTAATTTCTTTGAGAATGTGCCCTGTGATCAAAAGCTATCTTTGATTGATTCCTTCATATGTTTGGGTCTACCCGTTAGTCAATATTCTACGTTAAACCAAGATTAAACCAGCTCTCTCGCTCTCTCTCTCTCTCTCTCCCTCTCTCTCTCTCTCTCTCTCTCTCTCTCTCTCTCTCTCTCCCTCTCTCTCTCTCTCTCTCTCTCTCTCTCTCCCTCTCTCTCTCTCCCTCTCTCTCTCTCTCTCTCTCGCTCTCTCTCTCTATTGATCATTCACATTCGCTCTCTCACTCACCCACTCACTCACTCACGCCCCCATTCACTCATCCACTCCCGTGCGCGCCCATTCATTTACTCATTCTCCCCCTGTCCCCGTCTGTCCGTCTCTCTCCTACGCACGTTCCACGCGTGAGATGGTCGTGTAACGTCCACTCGCGGCAGAATGAATAAGCAGAGCTTGGCGTGCCTCGGTCATAGGTGGCGCCACTGTTTCCTTTCGGCCTTCTGGGCGGTCGGGCTGTACCGAGAGTTGGGTCTTGTAGGTGGCGCTAGGGGCGCTGCCGTCGGTGCGTCTTTATTCTACATGAAGGACATGAGCTGCGGTAATTTCTCGCTTCCCTCCGTAACCAACTCTAGATGGGTACAAGCAGGGTGACATTTTGACATAGTCACATCACATTGAACGCTAACTCGCTTGATGTTTATGATCAATTGTCTCAAATGATGCATCAATTTAACAACCGTGTCATTTCCACTTTAATCTTTGATATACCTCGAAGGGGGAGCTGGCATCAATATTAGTTAGGTACTGATGATGCTAGGAGAGAAAGGGGGATTGATTGGCAGCTTACGAACAGCGATAAATTTATAACGATTGAAATGGTGATTCAGATTTGTATCGGTTATATGAACGCGAATCACGAAACGACTCAATGCTGACTTAATAACAACCCGGAAGGCAATTCAGACTTGTTCTGGCGCTGAGCTGCCGAAGGAGCAGAATAATGTTTAACGTTTACGATGTTGTACTCTCCTTATCCAATTGTAACAACTAAAAAAAAAAACGAATTTATGGTGGTCGCGTCGTGAGGGCGTGATCATTGCGTTTCCGTTGATTGATGATCAGACGGCCGTGGCGTAATCTCATTCAACTCCGGTGAGCCTGGGGTGTTAGGCCGGCGTGAGGTCGTGTGGTCGACGTTGACAACTTAAAGATAATTACGTTAGCGGTCTCTGTGAGTCCGAATCAGCAACATATCTGCAGTAACCCTCCCTTGTTTCCCAGACAGATTGTTAAATTTTCACGCTATATTTACAAACGGACGATACAATACTGGTCATTTTCAACCGGTGTACCACGATCGGTTGTCAGCTCGCCAATGCCAACTTAGCCTTAAATCTAATCCTAACGCCCTAACCGCAAAAAGATTATTTACAAAGCATCGCCAATTGAACTGTCATGACGTCATCTGACGTAGTTTGACGCGTCAGTGGTGACCAGCGCCCCAAAAATGACACCACCTGACCTGTTTCTCCTCCCCTCTCCCTGCATTGGCTCCCACACCTCACTGCGGCCAGACCGCGCGCGCGATGGCCGACGGATAGCGCTCCCTCCAAAACCAATGTAATGGTGAGCCATTAGCCTACACTGACCATTACTGACCCGCCCCGGCTGTCTCGCTAAACCTCTCCCTACCCCATTGGTAAGGCCGGACTAGTCAGACCCATTAGTCTGCCTGCTCACCCTTACAAACAGGCGCACCCCTGCCGCGCCGCTCGGTCGGGAGCGGAATGTAGCGACCATCTCCCCTCCCCTTCCCTACCGAGTCACACTCCCACGATGTTAAATCCATTACCCTCTAATGGTGGCTCAGGTTAGACCTCAGGGAGTGGCATTTGTAATCCAGATCAGAGACATCCGATGGGTAAATGGGAGGTGAATTGTCCATGACGGGGAGGCAGTCTTGATGAGGCGGACAGATGAGATGACTCACTTGACAGTTGATGATGGTTGACACGTCGAATCTCCGTCGCGGCAGCAGAGTCCCTCCGCTCCGGCAGGGGTGGGGTCGGCCAGCCTCAGACTGAGACGTGCCGGCCGACCCGCCGTCCAGATGAGCTCTCCTCCCCCGTGGTCTGTCACCCGTGGTCTGATACCGTGCTCTGTCCCCCTCTCTCCTTCTCCGCTGAGTTTTGTTCGCCTGTGATTTCCGGGCCGGAGGTTCCGGGCGTCGCCGGGCCTCCCCGACCGGGGCAGAAAATTGGCGACATCCCGTCTCGCATCCGGAGTCGAGACCGTCGTCCTCCTCCTCCATTCCGCCGGAACGTGACGTCATCCTCACTATCACGGCTCATCCGTCTCAGCTGTCTCCTGCCGGATGACGTTTTCACACTCGATTTTCGCCGGATGTCGGTCCCTGCCTGTGCCGGACGGCTGACCGCAACGGCATCCTCCCACCTTCCTGTCAGCTGCGTCGGCAGGATGTGCGTGGCGCCAGGCGTCGGGAGGCTGGTCGAGCACCGGGAGCAGGTGTTTCCGGCTGCGTTACGTTTGTCGGCGGCCACTGCGCCGGCCCGGATGGGTGTGTTGGAACTCCACCCTTCGGCGAGCCTTTGATCTTCGCTTAATGGTGACCGGCCAACGGGTCGGGGGATCGTATGGTCGACTCCCTCCCCACGCCGCACAGTGTGGCCGAACACCAGTTTAGCGCGAATTTAATCCCAGCGCTCCTCGGATCCACTGAAAATGGTTCTCTGGTTCCAAAACTGACACTTACCCCTCGCCGGACTTATTGGTTTTCAAAATACGCGCCGGCCGAAGGGGGGGGGGGGGTTGGTACGACCCCCGTCGCTGTTTCGCCCCTGATGGAGCTAGAGCCCCGCGGAAAAAACGAGCGTGTGCGCCGTTACGAGACGCAGCGACTGGTACCCGATTTTAAGGTCTTAGGCCAACCTGTGACCTCTGAGGTCAGGTCAAGTGACCCAGGCGCGGATTCATTTTTTATTAATAACTTCGCGAAAAAATGCCGCAGAGCCGCAATTTTGGTATCATCATGTTCGCCTCACTCAGGCGCGTCGAATGGTATACTTTTTGTTCGGCTGAAGTTAACTTCAGGTGTTGACCGTGGGTCAAGGTCAGGTCAGAGTCCTCCAGATCACGAAGTTGGTTGAAGGAGGTCATGTTGCATATCATTCGATTCAGCAAGTCTTCCTGAGTCCATTGGTGGCTTTCTCGACTCGCTAGCTCAATTTAATCGGGAGTTATTGACGAAAAACTCTTATTACCCTAGTGACGTCATAAATGACGTCACGTAAGACCAACAATGCATAGGTGAAGCATCGGACCTTGCAAGGAGTGCATGAAATCACGATTTCGTGTGCTTGAGATAGTTTATTAGGCTGGAGCCTGTCCGGCCGCGCCGCCCCCGACCTTGGTCAGGTCACATAGGGCGGCCGACTAGACATGTTCAAAGCTGAGTTGACGGCAAATAGGCAAAAACTGGCAGCTGAAACTTGCTCGCTTATGTTCAGAAAGGTGCGGAGAGTTCAGCCATGCCCTATTCGTCATATCCATTTTTATCCATTTTGACATTTTTCAACTTCTTTATTAAATACTATCGTGAGAACGATACACATGCAGGGCTCTTGTTCTAACTCATTAAACTCAAAAACCATTCATTGAAAAGCTACCATGATAGCAGAAACAGCTTCATCATGAATTGTGCTATCCGGTGATATGCTATTTTCTCATATATCTTCTCGAAACTTCCGTAAAATTTACGTTGAAAACTGGACATATTTATCAGTACCATAGCCCGATTTTAGGAACCGGAGCGTGGGTCTACTTTCGGCAGGGATATAAGTCCTCAAATGGTAAAGTGGCTTAAAAATAAGGTTCTATCAGATAACTTCAGACAATTTCCTACCCATTGATAGGTATAAATAACAGTTTATCGAAAGTCGGGTTTTTGATTAAATTCGCGCTAATCTGGTATTCGGCAAGACCGTGCGCCGGCTCAGCGCCGCGGCAGGCAGTGCGATCGTCCTTACGTATAGAGTGTGTGAGATATCCTTTTTGAAGTACGGGGAAAAAATGTCACAGCTTCCAGCTGTTACATTTTCAGGCTTCTTCTTTTAATTGTGCCCCTACAATTAAGGATGGGCTTATTCTGCATGGTAGTCGGCTGGCCTTCTTCGTCTGCCTTGGCTAGGACGTTGACGTCCTCTGCCTCCCTGCGATGCGAGGGTGCTGTTTCTGGAATCCATAGGTAACGTCTCCTCGATCCTCCGACAGCTAGGTGTGGTGCAGCCATCCCCCCGAGGTCAGTTCCCTTGCCACCATTTGCCCTAACCTAGCTTACACCCTAACCATCCCATTAGTGACACTTCCCCCTTTCGTTATTCCATCCCCCCGATCTAATTACAGCAGGTCATGTCCTAATCGTTTTCCCCCAACATTCGTAAGGTGGTTGCCTGACAAGCCGAGTAACCAGTAAGTATAACACATCTGTTTAAAGTACTACACACCATCAGATATTTACCCCTACATAAAACCTAATGACACACCGCGCGCATATTGTCACATCGGTACATACGTCGCTCCATGTTGGTACGACGGCCCGTGGTGGCTCCCTGGTAGCCACTTGGACGAGAGGTCTTGGGCCTTCCCACCGATCGCCGCCTGGCGTGACCCCCTTGGTTGCTCGTGTCCAGGCCGGGGTCGGTCGTCGTAGTCGTGTAGTCCGCTTTGTTGGCGTCAGGGCATCGGGCGCTTTTAGAGCAACGCCTCTGCCAACGCCTTGGTCGATCTGGTTCCCTCCATGGTTGGGCGCTGTTGTCGTGAAGTCCGGTTTGTTGGCGCCAGGGCATCGTGCGTCTTTGAGCAACGCCTCTGCCAACGCCCTGGTCGATCTGGCTCTGCCATGGTTGGGCGCTGTTGTCGTGAAGTCCGGTGGCGGTAACCCGCGAGGGTGCTCTGGAGCTGCACGCCTCAACGCCACAGTGGTAATGTTGCTTGCTCTGGTACCTGGAACAAAAGAGAAGGGGGAGGGTGCTTCTTGGGTCGAAGGGGGAAAGAAGGAAAGTATAAGGCGGTTGGACATGACCCTTGGAGTGGGTAGGATGGGGTTTGGGATGGTTGTTGAGCAGGATTGGTGTTACTGGGGTTTGTTGTTCGTCCTCCATGGAGCACATCAACTCTCCGTACCTCTCCTTGGTGACCATGCGTTTGTTTCTGTATTGCAGTTATCTGGGTGGCCTGTTTTCTGTTTCACCAGCTGCTCCGTGCGTTCCCATTAGTTCGACTCACTCAGCTGCCCCGCATGCCTCGAACTTCTGGTTTCCAAGAATTCGTTTCGGTGTTAGTGCGACTTATAAGCCAGTCTTCGAATTGGTTTGTTGCAGGTCAGCTCAACACGATGTTCGATGGTTCAATGACATCACGTCCTTAGGTTCATGAAGGCGCTCTTGTTCGTTTATGTGTTTTGCAGCTGTTCCCTTCTGATCCAAACCGGGTGCCTTGGTATCCAGAATCTTCGGATCCATGCTTCCTTCATCCCTTTTTTCCGCTTAGCCAGACATCCGAGTGTTTTGTTCGCCGACACCACGACTTCTTGACTTCTTTACAGTTGGTGGTCTTGATATTTGGTCTTCGACGTCTCCTCCTTGGGTGGTGGGGAGTTTAGGTGAGTCTTCTGCTGGTGGGTGATTTTTTCACGGCTTGTCTCGACTCAGATGCTGATGGCGCTGCTGGCCGGCTGGATTTTTTTTTCGGGGCTCGGTTGGATATTCCTTCGTTACTGCTTGGTCGACTTCTCTTCTTCTCAGAGTGATGTCTTTCCGCCTGGAACAATTCACCTTGGTCCCTCCTTCTCCGACACCGGTTAGGTAGGGGCCGCCGCTTTCTTCTAGAGTGTCGCCTCCTTCCGGCTTCCGCTCTCCAGGATGGTTTTGTTGGCTACCGAGATCCAAAGCTTTCTATTGACTGCTCGACGATGATGCTGTTTTTTTTTTTCAGACGAAGCTAACTCCGATGATGGCGTCATGGTGAAGTTCGGCATACGGGAAGGCGTCATGTCTACTTCTGTACTCTTAACTTGAATTTTTACTGCTGTTTCTCTGGCGACCGGTTATCATGTGACCTGAGGCGGACCGAAGAGCCACGCCCGCGATTTGGGAAGACTGGCTGTTGATGTCTGACGAGCGACGCGAGAATCAGTGCCGGTTTCCTTTGGACCTCCTTTCGACGAGAACACTTTATACGTCGGTCCGTGTCTCGTGCTGTTGATGTAGCAAGGTGGTGGGCTTCCGTGACCAGGTTAGCTGTTTTCTTCTCAGGCTGTCTTCGATCACCTCTGATTGAGATTCCTGTAGATCCTGGTGTTGTTTCCTGTGGAGGTTGAAGGAAAGTTGCGTCCATTCGTCACGCTGATCCCCATGCGAACGATGATGTCAGTTTCCCTGATGCTGTTGATCTCTCGGGAGGCATTCGAAAGCTCGGTGCCGCGGGCGGTGGTAATTGTAGCACATATTCAGAGTAAGTCCCTCTCTCGCCTGGCTTGGTTTGGTTGTCGTATTTGTTGAACCCCTGCGGTCTTGAGGTCCGGTACGTCGCCATTCCTGTCCTATCGCTTGGCTTTGCTCAGATCGACTTGCTCTTGGCACGTAGACTTCTCCTTTTCACCGGTCAATTTTTGTTGTGGAGTTTGGAACCGCAAGATTAGCGTAGCATGGCTGGTGTGTTTCCTCCCGCTCCTCTTGATCTCCCCCTCAGATTTTCCCGTTGCTCGCTGGAGGCAGGCTTTGCTCTTCGCGTTCCAGTCGTCCCGACGGCGCAGGCTTCTTCTCAGGTTCCTCCTCCCGCGTTTGGAAAAAACTGCCACGATCTTTCCGACCACTTGTTGCTGCGGATACGGGAACCTTCTTGTGTAGCAGCTCAGGACCTCCCCTTCCCGGTGGCTGGCTCCCACTGCTTCTTCTTCATCTGCCATTTCACTTCATTGTCAAATATCTTGCATTCCCTGCACCCTTGATCTTGATCTTGTTGTGATCTGGGCTAAACCAGTAACATATGCTTGCGCATGTATGAGTTGGATCCTTGTGATCAGATTGCTGCTCCTCTCGAACCTCTAGATGTTATCTTGTCTTTGTTTCTTCGTAGTGCAGTGTCTCCTCTAATCTCCTTTACCGTCGATCTTGTTTCTTTCTGGGCGGCTTCTCGATAGGTGCGACTCTGCTAATTGCATGTTGCATTTTGTGACTGCAGTTCCCTTTGAATAACTGGGTTCAAATTTGTCCCTTTGATCGCAAACTTCTTGAGATGTCATGATGGTTCTTCATCTTCTTCAGTCTTCTTTCTCCCCTTCCTGGCTCGGTTAGGTGTAGCACTGTTGATTGTAGGTTCCGTGCAACATAACTGAAACGCATCTGAACAGCTCGGTATGATTCTTCATTCTTGATTATCAATGCCTGGAACGCAACGTCAATGCTTTTCTTAATTTTACCCGTCTTAGATTTCGCTTTCCTTGATTTGGATTTTGTGCAACATTGCTGAGTCCATGTTGCTGTTGCATGCAATAGAACTGCAACGCCACCGTACGACTGGATCCGTCTTTCCTTCTTGCCCGCAGATTTCTTGGACACAACGCCAATACTTCTTTTTACTTCTCCGGTCTTCGGTCTCGTTCTTCTGGGTTTGGATTTGTGCAACATTGCTGGTTCCATGTTGCATGCAACCGCCTTGCAATGCCTCTGAACAGCTGGACCTGCTTCTGTCTCCTTGACCACTAACTCCGTAATTGTTAATGTTCCTCCTTAAATTTTCCAGTTTTGACCTCGTTCTTCTGGGTTTGGATATGCGTAACTTCACTGATTGCATGCAACAGAACTGCAACCTTTCTCGATAGCCGGATTCAATTGTGTCCTCTTAACCTCAACCTTCTTGGATGTTATGAAGTGTTTTTGAATTTCTTCTGTCTTCGGTCCTGTTTTCTGGATTCGGGTATGTGCCACATTGCTAAATTGTGTTGCATGCAACGGAACTTGCAACGCCTCGGAACAGCTGAAGTACTTTCGGACATCTTGACTATCACCTCCTTGAATAGTGTTCTTGAATGTAGCTTGGTATCCTCCTTGATTTCTAGCGTTTGGTTTCGTTCTTATTGGTCCCTGTATGTGCAACATGGCTGAATTTCATGTTGCGTGCAACCGGACTGCAACTTCTCTGTACTACTGGGTTATATCCTGTGTTCATAGTCATAACCCCAGTTGATACGTGGTTCTTCTACGTAGCTCCTCCAGTCTTCGATCCTGTTTTTCTCGGGCTCGGATATGTGCAACTCGGCTGATTGTATGTTGCATGCAACTGAGCTGCAACTCCTCTGGGCTGTTGAATGTTGATGACATCCTGTTTTCATAGCCAGTGGATACAACGTGTCTCTTCTCCGTAGCTCCTCCAGTCGTCGATCGTATTTTTCTTCTTGGGCTCTGGTATGCGCAACTCTGCTGATTGCATGTTGCATGCAACTGGACTGCAACTCCTCTTCCTCCTCTGGACTGTTTGATGATGTACTGTCCTGTCAGGGAGTATAACCTGTTTCTTCTCTATTGCTCGTTCAGTCTTCGGTCTTGATTTTTTCTTGGGTTCGGGTATGAGCAACTCTGCTGATTACATGTTGCATGCAACTGGGCTGCACCTCCTCTGGGCTGTTGATGGCATCCTGTTTTCATAGCCAGTGGATACAACGTGTCTCTTCTCCGCAGCTCCTCCAGTCGTCGATCTTATTTTCTTCTTTGGCTCTGGTATGCGCAACTCTGCTGATTGCATGTTGCATGCAACTGGACTGCAACTCCTCTGGACTGTAACTCCTCAGGACTGCTGGATTATATCCCGTCTTCATAGCTAGTGGATACAACGTGTTTGCTCTCCATAGCTCCTCCAGTCTTTGAACTTGAATTTTTTTCTTTGGGTTCGGGTATGTGCAACTCTGCTGATTTCATGTTGCATGCAACAAAGCCATTGCCCCACGTTGGGCGCCACGAATGTGATGATGCCCCCTGGGGGTCCGGAAACGGTGGGGAGTATGTTTAAAAAAAAATTGTTTAATAAAATTTCTTTCATCGGGGGTGTTTTTCTTTCCGAGATGGTTGCCGACCTGCGCCGTGCTCTGGAACAACCTCAGGTGAGTGTTTTCGACTGGTAGATCCTCAAATGGTTGATTAACGAGTTGATTTTCTTGCTGTTTGACTTCTCTCTTGTTCAAACGCAATTGCACACCCATTTTCAATTGATGATCGGTCCGTTGGTTTCAAGCTGACCGATTCCTTTCCGCCACCGTTCCTTGCGCCTGGGGCTCGTCACAAACAATTTATAATGAGGCTGGCTTGTCGCTTGTCAACATATAGTCTTCACTGCCTAGGATGGTATCTGTCTCATAAGGAATTTAGGACACGGAAGTCTCCCCAAAGTAATAATTTTGATGCCTCCCTTGAGGACATAACCTGAAGCCACCATCTGATACCTGATAGCTACCCACCATTCTCTCCTTTTCTAATGCCTATCATCCCAAAGATAATCGAGTACATCCCCATTTAATGTCGCCCTCAATGCTGAGATTAGATCTCCCGCTGGTCCTTACACTATATGACGCATACCTCAATCTCCCTCAGACTCACTCTCTTTGTCATACCTCTCTCATCCCACTACAATAAATTTGATCCCGCGTCGACCTCTCAGTCCCTCCCAGCAATTGTTCTAACTCCCTCCAGCGGTACATATCAGGGACAATAAACGTAATTTGTTCAATAGACTCCGTGATTAGTGTAAATTTCGTCTAAGCTTACTCTTACCTCCCAACGACTTATCGCGCCCCATTCCAACATTGGAATCGTGTGTGCTCTTCCTAGCACATCTTGGGCTCCCTGGCCCAATATCCTCGAACACCTACATCACTTGACCCTGATTACTTGTCTAAAGGTGCAACGCAGGTAGCGATTACATTATTAGCGTTCGTCGATGGGTGTGATTGGTTCAATCAATCTCTGCCGGCCCACTCTCTTCGAACACCTACACCATTTGACCCCGATTACTTGTCTAAAGATCGACGCGGGTAGCGTCAGTTATTAGCGTTCCTCGGTGGCTTATGATTGGTCCGTCAACCTCTGCCGCTCACGGCACATCTCTGTTTCCCTACCAAAACCCCGCGGCCGGACGTTGGTTACTGACCCTTGCAGCCCTTCTATGAGAGACCGTCTTACGCGTTTTTCACCTAACGAACCGGTGGACACAATCCTGCTGCCCCGGCGACCGCAGTCTCACCGGGCTCATAGACAGGTACCTACTCAGTACTCTCATGCAGTCATGGCACCCGCAAGTGGCGCCTTTGAATCATTGACCGGTGTGACTCGAAGACTCCATGACTGAATCTATCCTACAATTTTATCCGACGCCGTGGAATCCTGTCCTGCAGATGTGTGTTCAAGCGCGTTAGCGTCATGAGTGATACATGCTGCGATCCTTTCCGACGGTGGACTTACCTCACCTCATCCTGGCGGAATTACCCCTTCGCCTCAATCTATCACCTTCGTATTTTGTCACTCACCTTCGGCGGAGTGCCCCCTCGTCCTGTCTCTCTGACTCACCTCTCAGCTTGGGCGTCTTATGGCGTTCTTTGTTCTGATATCTGCCTAACATATTTACTTACTTACTCCGTAACGTGAGACAGTCCAATCCTAGAAGACTTAGACGTATCAGCAGAGTCAAAACACATGAAAGTGTTGCAACATACCTCCTCTTCGGCTAGCATCCATCCTTAGATCTTTCCTCCTTTTGTAATTCCGGTTTCAATAGCTATCGACCACTTCAGGGTCACTCCTTCTGTATCTCCTTACCTGTCTGACCCGTAGAATCCATTCAGTCCATGTGCGCACCGCTGCGCGGTACGAATCAATTGTTACCCGCGACCCGAACAAAAAAAAAAATCATTGGATAGAGAAATCTGCGCCGCCAAATACTCAGACCATCTACTACTCCTTTCATCTACACGATATTTACGCCTATCAGCCGAAACGTCTCTACCGTAGCTTACTATATTCACTCAGTGACGTCATATTTCTAGGAGATTGCCAGTTTCATACTTGTTGATCGGTAATGACGTCATAAGATCCTGTCGCCTGCGGGTTAGTACATCCTGACCTCTCATCGTTCAACCTTGGAGACGCTAACTTTGATCGGAATTTCAACTCGACTATTCTGAGTGTTGCCTGTGATTTAATGAAGTAATTCTCAGTAGTGCCCAATCATTTGTGATCATGAATATTTTTATGTGGATTGTTGTCTGGCGTCCCTCGCCACGTTGTCGCAAATTTCTCTGGGGACGTAAGTATTTGCATCAAGGGAATTCTAAGGTAGTGCGCCGGATTAGTCTCAATTTGGCATTTCAATTTAAAAACAATCCAACTCATGTGATTTCATGTTATCTTACTGAACCGATTTATGAGAGTCAATTTTATAATGCAGGTTTTATTGACATACTCGACTAGATGATATATTTAACTTGCAATTCAATTGCAATTGACAATCGACTTGTGTTGTTCTAATTTAAGGAAGCTCGGTTCACCGATTGCTATGTTGTTGAAAGTATACAAATTTTGGCAAATGTGATATCCAATTATTTGAGTGGGAACATCAGCAATGAGAAATGGTTATATCAAATCAAGGGGGGACTGTAAATTACAATAAGCTAATGGGGAATGGACCATTGGAGAATGGTGCTAATTTCAAACTAATTTGATGGCTCGGCAAAGACTGGTGTAAACAATAGTACGCTCATTGCCATTTCTCCAGTGTTAATGGTAATTTGATTTATTTACCTAGTGGGTACTTTTGCTGGCAAACCTGCTATTATAATTTCAGTCAAGGTAGCTATCCAGGATAGAGGACAATCCGATAGACAGCCCTTCGTTGTATCTGTTCCGCCACCTGACAAAGTTTGTCATGTTCATTGATGCCTTATAAATTTCAATTCCAGGATATCCCTTTTAAGTGAAACCACACTGGTCCGAAACTGTTGTGTTGGCATCCAAGGCCAGATATGAGATCAGTTGTGACCTGAGGGGTCAATGGTCATTGACGTTGAAATTCCATGTTCAATAGATCATGTCAATAGAAAGAGATCTACTAA